>NC_143147.1:61663039-61814334 GCF_059928025.1 Delphinapterus leucas | reverse complement strand
CTCCAGCCTGTTCCCCCAGCACCTGCACCCTGGCCGGGCACCTGGGCCGTAGGGGAGTCTGCTCCTCTACGCGGAAGGAAGGAGGTCTCTTTCAGGGCTCTGGGCTTTGCAGATTTTCCTTAAACAAACAGGAGAGCTTATTTGTCTTTGGTCAAGCTACACGGAGGTCAAAGGGCTGGTGACCCCTTTTAGTTGGAGTGACAGGGTCACAAAGTTATACGCTCCTGGGCCGGGATGATCCCCAGTGGGGGGAACTGGCTTGTGGTAGATAGACCTCAACTCAGCCCGCTTTGCTCGTGAAATCCCGGTGGAGGAGACAGCCCGGGGCGGGCTGCTGAGTGGCATCACTCAGGTGGCTTCCACCTGTCCCCCCAGCACACTTCTCAGCCACGGTCTCTCTTGTTTAAGTGTCCCCTTCCCCTCTGCCTGGTCCCTCCACACCTGGCCCCCAGCCTGTTCACCTAGTTTTCCACCAATCCTGGGACCTCAGTGGGTCTCTCTTGGCCCGATGGATGACATTTAGGATGTTGGCAGGCGAAGACGCCCCTTCCTCCCCTGCTCGCCCCGTCTCAGTGGATGGCACAAACCGTCACCGCCAGGAGTGGCACGAAAGATGCTGCTCCGGGACATCAGCCTGCGGCCCCCGCCATCCGTCTCCAAATGCAGAGCCCGCCTGCCTTCCACATTTGCACGTGTGAGAAAGAAGAAAGCCTGCGAGGCTGTAGAGACCACACAGTACAACTGCAGGGTAAACCGTTTTGAAAATTACTTGAGTATTGCTAAGGTTAATTATTTGACTCGGCGTTAGCACCCTGACCTGATCACATGCCATATTTATTGATAATAACTTGGTTATATTCCTGTTACAAATTTATATTTTAATGTGGTCAATCTGACCTACTGTATTCTTTTTTTTTATCTGGCAGGGTTATTGGGGGTCTAATTTGCATACAGTAAAATTTACCCTTGTTAGTAGACATTCCTGTGAGCTTTTTTCTTTTTTAATTAATTAATTTATTTTTGGCTACGTTGGGTCTTTGTTGCTGTGCGCGGGCTTTCTCTAGCTGCGGTGAACGGGGGCCACTCTTCACCGTGGTGCGCGGGCCTCCTGTTGCGGTGGCTTCTTTTATCCGCGGAGCATGGCTCTAGGCGCATGGGCTTCAGTAGTTGTGACACGCGAGCTCAGTAGCTGTGGCTCGCAGGCTTAGTCGCTCCGCGGCATGTGGGATCCTGCCAGGCCAGGGCTTGAACCCGTGTCCCCTGCATTGGCTGGCGGACTCCTAACCACTGTGCCACCAGGGAAGCCCAGTCCTGTGAGCTTTGATGAATGTGTTGGAACCAGCAGCACAATTAAGATGTGTAACCATTAATTCCCTTAGCCCAGAACCTTCCCTCATGTTCCTTTGTAGTCAAGAGCTGCCCTCCCCTTGGTCTCTGGAAACAAATAGTCTGTTATCTTTCCCTATAATTTTGCCTTTTCCAGAATGTCCTATGAATGGAATTAGACAGTATGCAGCCTTTTGAGTCTGGCTTCCCTCGCTTAAAAATACATTTGAAAATCAGTCATCTGTGTTGTGGGCATTTATGGGTTGTTCCTTTTTATTGCTGAGCAGCATCCCATCGTGTGGATTTACTACTCTTTCTTACATCTGAAGGATATTTGGGATGTTTCCGGTTTGGGATAATGATGAATAAAGCTGAAGTAAACGCTCACAGACAGGTTTTTGTGGGAACACACGCTTCCAGTATGGGTTGCATAATAAGTATATGCTTAACTTTATAAGAAATTTCCGCACTGTCCTCCAGCGTGGCTGTACCGTTTTGCATCCCCACAAGCAGTGTGAGAGTTCCACAACCCCACCAACACTTTGCTATTGTCAGATTAAAAAAAAAATTCCAGGCTTTCTAATATCTGTGTTGTGATATCACATTGTGATCTTAATTTACATTTCCTTAATAATTAATAATGTTGAACATCTTTTCGTGTGTTTATTTGCCATCTGTGTGTCTACTTTACCGCAGTGTCTTTTCAAACTTTTTGCCTTTTTTTTCGAATTGGGTGGGTTCTTTGTCTTTCTATTATTAAGTTTTGAGACTTCTTTAAATATCCTGGATATGAGTCCTTGAGCAGATACGTGTTTTGCGAATATTTGCTCCCAGTCTTAGGTTTGTCTTTTTTGTTTTCTTAACGATGTCTCTCAAAGAGTGGAAGATTTTAGTTATGAAGAAGTCCAGTTCATCACTTTTTTTTCCTTAACGAATCGTGCGTTTTGTTTTATATCTAAGAAATCTTCCCCTGATCCAAGATTTTCTCCTATGTTTTCCTTCTAGAAGTTTTGGCTTGTGTTCCATTATGAGTTAGTTTTTATATATGGTGTAAGGTATGAGTTGAGATACATCTTTTTTGCACGTGGATGTCCCGTTGTTACAGCACCATTTCTTGAAAAGACTGTCCTTTCTCCATGGGAATGCCCTTGTACCTTTGTGGACAATAAATAAACCATAACTCGTTTGTTTGGAAAACTTTGGCTTAATGCTGAATGTGATTTGAAGGTCTACTTTATTTTTTTTTTCTTTTTTGGCCGTGCCATACAGACTGTGGGATCTTACTTCCCCGACCAGGGACTGAACCCAGGCCCCCCGCAGTGAAAACACCGCGTCCTAACCACTGGACCACCAGGGGATCCCCTGAAGGTCTACTTCTAAATTGTTTATTGAAGACTTTTTTCATGGTGATCATAGGTGAAAATGACACCTCACAAAGGTGTAGATCCAACCAGAAGAAGCGGGTTGGTGGCTGAAGCTAATAAACCAAGACAGTTGTTTTTCAATCCCATCTGACAATTGTGTAAAGTTTTTTAAAATTGAAATTTGGTGGTTTAATTTCTATCTTTCCTTATGTCAACCAGTTGTTCTTGCAATCTTGGAAAGCGTTATACATTTCATATCTTTAATAAGTGAGTTCAAAACCCACAAAACTCTTCATATGAAATATTTTTTTAAATGTGTTAGAAGTTGCTTCCAGGTCATATATGCAAGCATGAAATAATCATATATGCAAGTATGAAAAATCTTTTAAACAGGTGATGCATTGCTTTCGTAATAATGATGCCAGCCTGACTCTACTGAGGACTTTCTACCTTTCCTTCAGAACACTCAAGACCATGCAAGAAATGCAGCACATGGATAAAGCAAGGTGCTAATGCCCGAGCTCTAATCAATAACAGTGATATCTACGTTCTTTACAAGTATAACCTGTTCCACACCTGTAGCGTTTAAATTTTCTATTCAACACATGGCCTTTTAAAAAAATATTATTTATTTATTTAGGCTGTGCTGGGTCTTAGTTGTGGCTCACGGGATCTTCTTCATTGCAGCATGTGGCTTCTTAGTTGTGGCATGCATGCGGGATCTAGTTCCCCGACCAGGGATCGAACCCGGACCCCCTGCATTGGGAGCTCGGACTCTTACTCACTGAACCACCAGGGAAGTCCCCACATGGCCTTTTTATTTTTCTAACCTGTTAAATGTTGATGGCAGGTTGAGTCTCCGCATTTGGAGATTGGGGGTCTGATGGCCTCAACTGCATCTCCCAGGTTCCCTGCTCTTCCTTCCTTGGGAGACTGTGTGTTCCTGAGGCTCTTGCTTCTCTGAATCCTGCTCTGTTCCTCCTTGTGGTCCCCTAGAGCCTCTATTGAACACGAGCGAGTCTGTCTTTGACCACTGAGCGAAATGCATCAGGCAGTACTAACTACAGAGGCCCTTTCTCTCACCCAGCAAGCACCGGAGAGCTATCAGTCCCGCAGGGGCAGCTCAGAGCACTCCAGCCTGGTGGCCCCTGTGACCAGCTTCACTGAGAGCCACACCCTCTGCAGCTGGGTGTCTGGGAAGTGGAGATGGAGCTCCTCAGCGAGCCTAACAGTGAGCACGGGAGTGATGGGTCTGCACATACCCTCCTGCACATTTTCCTATAGGTCACATCCTGAATTGAGGGTTTGCAAACTTTTGCAGCATCTTCTCAGCCCTTGGGTGAGAGCCAGTAGATTTCACAACACCAAGTGCAAACTTGCTTTTCTCTGGATCCTTTCCTCCCTTGGACAGTACCTCAGTTCTTGGAAAGGCGCCCTGGGAATCTCACTGTGCTTCGGCTCTCCTGGGTTCTGCAAACCCCAGTGAACTTGTCAGTGTCCAGCAAGCACTTGAGTGTGGACTTTTACGAGCTCTGCAGGCTTAACGGCTCAGGTACCCTGGAGAGCGGCGCGGTGTGGCCAGAGGACACAGAAATGAAGCAGGGAATGAAGAGAACTTGGTTCTCCACTTCTGGAACCATCGGGAGGCTGGGATTTGCTTTGGAGAGGGCAGCCTTTGGCCTCTCCTTGCCAGGGGATGGGAGTTCTTCCTAAGGAGGCCTGTCTGCTCCGGCCTGTCTAGATGCCTCCTGCTGCTCTTGAGCACAGAGAACGGATCTGGGAGCTGCCCAGCTTTTGAGGAGCAGGCTGAATTGGGGCCATCTGCTGGCCACTTTCCCCAAGGGGGTCTGTGTGTTCTGCAACCAGGACCCTCTGATGCACGAAAACCATGGCAGCTATCATGGGTGTGTGCGTGCAGGTGGGTTTTCATCTCTAAGTTCTTCCTTCAGCAGGTCCCAGATGGCTGCTGGCACCTCCTCAGGGCTCCATATGCTTCCTTGATTATATCCAGTAAGGAAGAGCGAGGCTCTTGTTCTAACATTCTAAGTAAAGGTTCTGAGTTTGCTTTAATTAGGCTGCATTGGTTAATGAACCCATATTTGGACCACTCACTGTGGCAAAGGGATGGGAAACACACTCGTTGGCTTAGCCTACATCATGTGCGTTATCCCTGGACACAGGAATGGAGTTGGGTTCCTGGGACTGGCATAGACCCCTGACTTGAGAGGTGGAGGCTGTTGGGGAGAGGGGATATAAGTACCAAGGAGGCAACCAATAGGAGTCTGTCTTACTAAGGTTAGGGAGACCAAAGTTTGCTAGTCAGGTGATCACAGAAGTCGGGGAAGGGTCACCTCAGGAGAGTGGACATTGGTGAGTTTGTGATGTGTGAGAGGGGTGGTACCCTGGCCCCGGGCTGCTGGCACATCATCCATTCAATACCGGCATAAAGATGGCCTTGGTCCAGTGACCTTGTGCAGGTGGGATGAGGGAGAGCACATAGATGGAAGCCAGGCTTGTCTTAAGGGAGCTCATCCAAGGTGCCCCAAGGGGAGATGAGACTTCCTTTTCCTGGGCCGCTCAGATCCACGTTCCGTCCAATGGCAACGTGGCTTCTAGCAGTCCCATCTCTCCATGCTGAGAGGGTGTCTTTTAGTCAAAGCAGTACTTGTGCATAGGAACAAATCCCAGTGCGGGGGAGCCCGTGATGAGAGCACAGCCCCCTGCCGCTCCCCACCTGGAAGATTTACTTCTTCAATATTTCCCTCCATGATTCCAAACTGGATGCTGAGCTTCGCACATCCGAAGCATGTCTGTGGGTGACGAGTTTTTGTCCACCTCCCACCCAATTCTCTCCACATTCCTTTACCATGTTTGACAGTTATCCTCTCATTCTCCTATGGTCTGTCTTTGCAATGAAAATGTTCTACCTGCTGACATTTCTCTGCTGCTTATTTCATCAGCATCATGTCGTGATACTGGGATGGATAATGCAGACGTCCGCTGGGCATGAGATCAGACTCTCTGACTTCAAATCCCAGGGCCTCGGTGTTCTCCATGTGAAATGGAACTATCAATCCAAACTACCTCTGGGGTTGTTTGGAGGATTCAGTGGGCACATTGTCTCAGGGTATTTGGGCTGCTATAACAGAATACCATGGACCATGGAAATTTATTTCTCATACTTCTGGAGACTGGAAAGTCCAAGACAAAGGTGCAGGCAGATTTGGTGTCTGGTGAGGGCCTGCTTCCTGTTTCATAGCCGTCTTCGTACTGTGTCCTCTGATGGTGGAAAGGACAAGGCAAGTTTTGGGGGTCTCTTTTATAAGGGCACTAATCCCATTCATGAGGGCTCCACCCTCATGACCCACTCACCCCCAGAAGGCCCCACATCCTGATACCACCACATTGGGGGTTACAATTCAATCTATGAATTTTGAGGGGGACACAAGTATTCATTCTATAACACATCAAGGGCTTAGCTGGGGGAGGGGGCATGATTTGAGCACAGGAAATGGAGCCACTCCACTGGCTACTGCCAGTCCCTGGGACCACAGCCCAGAGGAGCAGGGTGAGCAGGGCAAGCAGGAGGAGAGAGAGGGGGAGGGGGAGAGAGAGAGAGAGGGAGAGAAAGAGAGAGGGAGAGAAAGAGAGAGAGAGAGAGAGAACCCCTGGGAGCTGGGAGCCCGTGCATACTTACCCTGTCCTCCCGTGTACCTGATGCAGCCACTGTTAAAAATAGAATTGTACTTTGCAGAGAGAGCCTCAAATGACACCCATCAAATGCCCATTAACTCATCAAAGTGGTGATTCCAAATTGATTACTTCAAGTATAAGACATAATATCATGTTCATCATGGAAAATAATTAGCGGGGGAGTGGGGCCCAGGATGGCCTGATGCCTGCCTGCCTGGCTCCCCAACCCTGAGGCTGAGGGGCGGGGAGAGGGTGGGTATAGCGCACTGCTGGCTTTCACTGGGGGGGTTGGTTGGTGGCTGAGGATTAACCCTTGTCCTGTGACCCAGCCCTCCTTCAGCCCCACTGGCCCAGCCAGGCCCTCTCCCTGGGGTGGTTTAGTGCTCCCTGGCCCCTGGCCCCTCTCCAGCTCCGCTGTAGGCCAGCCCCTCCATGTTCTGCTGCACCAAGTGGGCAGTAATTGGCTGGGCTCCAGCTGGGAGCCGGGGCTACCAAGAAATGCATTTCTCACTCGCTGAGCGTGGGCAACAGCCTGTGCACCTTCACACCGTTTCCTTGGAAACCAAATTGCTCTGGCAGCATTCCGCAGCGACACACGTGCACACACACGCACGCACGCGCACACACACATGCATGCACACACACTCCCCACTGGAAAATCAAGTGCCACAGAGAGCTGTCACTGACCAACCCCCCCACCCCCCGCCCCGTGCTCTCCCTACTGCCCCCTGTGCATCCCCGCCCCAGGTTCGGACCCCACAAAGGGATGGTCAGAAATGCCCACCCCCTAGGGAAGGGAGATGAACAGGGCTGGCATCTGCTGAGGTAGCAGATTGAGGAGGAGGTTTATGGGCTCTTGGATGGGAAAATGGCTCCTGCTGGTGCGGAGATGAAACAGGTCAGATTCTGGAAGAATCCCCGCTCCCCTGGGGGCTTTGGTCCAGAGCTGCATCCTCTGGTGGGGGGGCAGGCAGTGAGACTTGCACAGGAGGGGTCTCTGCAGCCATCCTGCCCCCCCCCTCCCTTACCCCCTCCTTCAACCCCTCACTGCATTGCATGCCTCAGGCAGAAAGCATCCATAGCAGGAAATATTTGGGAAGAGGCTGTCCTCCCCATGATGGGGAGATAACTGCAGGGAACGTGGGTTTGTATAGTAGATGCTGCGGTCCAGGCCCCGGGGACTCATTCCCCCGCTCAGGCTCTCAGCTGATTCTTTCTCCTGGACTTGCCTTCAGCTGGAGAGTGGCCTCTGCAAAGGCCCGGGCCTACCTGGGGCAGCCTGTATCCCAGTCCTGGCCAGCACAGGGGGACAAAGGCCAGGCCACCCTGACTCAGCTGAGCAACTCTGGGGGGCCGCCCAGCTCAAGCTCCTAGGATGGAGGGCCGGCTGAGGCTTCACTAGGGCTGCCAGGAAGCTCCGAGGTCTGAGACCCAGCACATAAAACTCCATCTCCCGGCCAGCTTCCCGGACCCTGACCGTGACCCTGACCACGGCCGCGTGTAGGTGTGTGATTTCTGAGCACCTTCTTTCCTTCCATCCCCCCTTCCAAATTCTGTTGGATTTGTGCCAAGCACTGTCAGCCAGACAGGCACAGTTTCTGCTCTCGTGGAGCATCTATGCCGATTGGCGAAGACAGAAAAGAAACACACAGTAAGAAATATCCCACCCCAATGCTCATAGCAGCATTATTTACAATTGCCAAGATATGGAAGCAACCTAAGTGTCCATCGACAGATGAATGGATAAAGAAGATGTGGTATATATATATATATATATATATATACACACAATGGAATATTACTGTCGTAAAAAAGAATGAAATAATGCCATTTGCAGCAACATGGATGAACTTGGAAGGTATTATGCTAAGTGAGTTGAGTCAGACTGAGAAAGATAAGTACTGTATGATATCACTTATATCTAAATCTAAAAATACAACAGACTAGTGAATATAACCAAAAAAACCCAGACTCACAGACCCAGAGAACAAACTAGTCATTCCCAGTGGAGAGAGGGAAGGAGGAGGGGCAAGATAGGGGATGGGGATTAAGAGGTACAGACTATTATGTAGAAAATAAACAAACTACAAGGATATATTGTACAGAACAGGGAATATAGCCAATATTTTATAATAACTATAAATGGAATATAATCTTTAAAAATTGTGAGTCACTATGTTGTACACCTGAAACTTATATAATATTGTAAATCAACTATACCTCAATAAAAAATCAATTAAAAAAAGAAAACTATCCGGTAGAGAAATGTGTTCTGTGCAGTTAAAATAGGGTGATGGGCTAGAAAGTGGCAGGGGTGGGGCTACTTTATATAGGGTAGTCAGGGAGGGCCTCTCTGAGGAGGTGACATTTAAACTGAAATTTGAGTAACAAGAAGCCAACCCTGTGAAGAACTTTCCAGGTAGAGGGAACAGCAAATGCAAAACAGCAAATGCAAGGTAGGGACAAGCTTGGCACATTCAAGGGACAAAAGGAAGTCTCTGGGGTGGAGCAGGTGGGGGAGGGGAGAGAAGCAGGAGAGGAAATGGGCGGGGTTGGGGCCAGGTCTCTGAGGTTTTGTCCTCCAGCAGAAGGAGTTTGGGTTTCCTTCCAAGTGTCCTCCTGGGCAGGCACTGCAGGACGGGGCTAAGTGATGTTATTGAATTTGTGTTATTTAATTTTTTATTGTGGTAAAATACACATAATATAAAATTTACTATTTTAACCATTTAAAAAGGTATAGTTCAGTGGCATTAAGTATATTTACATTGCTATGCGACCATCACCCCCATCCATCTCCAGGACTTTGCATCTCCCAAATGGAAACTCTCTCCCCATTAAACACTGACTCCCCTCCCTATCCGCCTCCCCCAGCCCTGGTAAGCTTTGTTCTACTTTCTGTCTCTGTGAAGTTGATTATTCTGGGCACCTCATATAAGTGAATCATACAGTATTTGCCCTTTTGTCACTGGCTTATTTCACTTAGCTTAAGGTCTTCAAGGTTCATCCATGTTATAGCACATGTCAGAATTTTCTATTCACTGAGGTCTCCAGCCTGTAGAACAGCATGAGGCACATAGTAGGTCCTCAGTAAACCAACAGGAAACTAATGGGAACAAGGAGATGTGATCCTCCCACCCCCTCCCTCAGACCCCTCAGTTTTTGCCCATTTTTAAGAATTGAATTATAGTTGATTTACAATGTTGTGTTAGTTTCAGGTATACAGCAAAGTGATTCAGTTATATATATATATATATATATATATATATATATATATATATTCTTTTTTCAGATTCTTTCCCATTATAGGTTAGTATAAGATACTGACTATAGATCCCTGTGCTATACAATAAACCCTTGTTTATCTATTTTATAGGTAGTGGTGTGTATCTGTTAATCCCATACTCCTAATTTATCCCTCCTCCCACCTTTCCCCTTTGGTAACCATAAATTTGTTTTCTATGTCTGTGAGTCTGCTTCTGTTTTGTAAATAAGTACATTTGTATCATTTTTTAGGTTCCACATATAATAATATCGTAATATTTGTCTTTTTCTGACAGACTTCACTTAGTATGATAATCTCTAGGTCCATTTAAGTTGTTGCAAATGGCATTATTTCATTCTTTTCTATGATTGAGTAATATTCCATTGTATATATATATATATATATATATACACCACATCTTCTTTATCCATTCCTCTGTTGATGGACACGGGTTGATTCCATGTCTTGGCTATTGTAAATAGGGCTGCCATGAACACTGGGGTGCATGTATCTTTTCAAATTACAGTTTTCATCTTTTCTGGATAAATGCCCAGGAGTGGGATTGCTGGATCATATGGTAGCTCTGTTTTTAGTTTTTTAAGGAACCTCCATACTGTTCTCCATAGTGGCTGCCCCAATTTACATTCTCACCAACAGTGTAGGAGGGTTCCCTTTTCTCCACACCCTCTCCAGTATTTATTACTTGTAGATTTTTGGTGATGTCCATTCTGACCGGTGTGAGGTGATACCTCATTGCAATTTTGATTTGCATTTCTCTGATCATTAGCGATATTAAGCATCTTTTCATGTGCTTGTAAGCCATCTGTAGGTCTTCTTTGGAGAAATGTCTATTTAGGTTTCTGCCCTTTTTGCCCATTTCTTAATGCCATGGAAACACAGTCTATATCAGTGTGGAAATGGGAGTGAAATTGGATGGGGGAAGACTGTATCTCTTGACTTCCACTTACGGAAAATAGAATTGCTCCTGGACCACTGTCTCTAGCGGGAGTGCCTGGACCACCCCTGCATGAGTCCCATTGGGCTTCCGGAGCCTGCTGTGGGTGCCGTGGGTTCCCCGGCTGTAGAGGATCCTGGCTGGCGGAGATAACACTTGATAAGCAGGGAGAGCGGGCCGTCCCCTCTGCCCTCTTTTAGATATCCAGCGTTCTTTATAGCTTTGCTCAGGTAGATCATTCATTGCCATAAATTTTCTTATCTCCAGTGCTTTTCCAATTATGGACAACAACAGAAAAGCAGTCATTGGTTTCTAAAAGGTCATCAAGATATAGAGCCCACTGGGGAAGGGAATGACATGCAGCTGGCTGTATAAATCTGGAGAAGTTTTATGCACAAGTCAGACAAGAAATGTAAGTGAGATTCATAAAACATATAAAGATTTATGGTGTCTTGGCTGATGAAAATTGCCTCCCCTTTTGCTGTTTGTGTGGGAATTATTTGTTCCTTCCAAGTGTTTTACATATGGCACACGAGCCAACAAGTCCTCATGAAGCCCCCGTGAGTGGCTAGTGGCATCCTAAGGGCATGGTGACAATTAGTCATGACATCTTTGAGCAGCAGGCTGGAGGGGATCTTAGAAGCCATTGCTCCTCTGAACGCCAAAGATGCTCAAATTCCTGTAGGCAGCTGTTGCACTTTTAGCGTCTGTGGGCAGAGAAAACAAATATGCACATGGATGTCCAACTAGCAGGTCATGTCATCACTCCCCTGAGATCTGGGGGGTGGGACACGTAGGCCTGGCTGCCTGGCGTTTCCCAAAGTGGTTTTGAGAGTCCTGGGCTTGGACTCAATGCAGATTCCCAGCCTCACCTCCTGAGAGTTGGATTTTTTTTTTCTTTTGCCATGCTGCGTGGCTTGCGGGATCTTAGTTCTCCAAGCAGGGATGGAACCCGGGCCCCCTAAAGTGGAAGCACAGAGTCCTAACCACTGGACTTCCAGGGAATTCCCAAGAGTTGGATTTTGTTAGTTGAGGTTGGTCTGGGAATCTGCATTTTTATTTAGCAAGTTGCCTAGGTGTTTCACATGCACGCTAAGGTTTGAGAAGGACTCGTATAGCTCCCTGTCTTCCCTTTTGTGGACATGGGGGTGAAGGTCCAGGGAAGTAAAGTGGCACAGTTAGGACCTTCTGCCTTCCAGGGACTCAGAATATTATAGAGGAAAGAATTATCAGAACCTGCAAAGCTCTTCCATGAAAAAGATGCAGGCTGATTGCAAAACACCATTTCTCCGGGAAGACCCTCTGACCCAGCCCGAGGGTCTCTCCCTTGCCCTGCCAGATCAGCAGCTCTGCTCACCCTGAGCCTGGCACAGTGGGAAGCTCGCTAGCATCCTGTATGTGTGGTGGCATGTTGCTAAGTCTCTAACAACTGGCTCTTGGTGGGGCTGGGGGGGAAGCCTTGACGTTTGCCAATTCCTCTGGTGTAAATACTCCCACCACAGCCAATTTCAAGCTTAGGAATAGGACTTCACTGATGGTGGAGTTGGGAAGAGATGTACAGATCCAGCTCTCATAATGGTCTGAGCCACCTCCAGCAACGACTGCATCTTTGTGTCCCAGGAAAAGAGATGGATGCAGCCAGAAACGGATCAGGCCAGAGGAAGGAGGAGACCAGGCAGCTGAAGGGTTATGTCCAGGAGGCCGCTTACCCATATGCTCGGGGTACCTCCAGGGGACGGGTACCTCCAGGCCCAGGATCCGGGGGAACCTAGGAAGCCCACGTGGCACTGGGGCTCAGGGTTCAATGCTCCCCCAGGGCACGGGAGGGTGACAGCCCTGCCGCCTGACCTCAACCGCAGGGCTGCTGGTCACCAGGTCACGGGTGTGGGCGTCTTGTGCTTCCGGCCCAAGAGGCAGGGAGAGGTCAGGGGTTTCCTTCCAGATCAGGCTGACGCCCCCCGCGGGTGTGAGGCAGAGGTCAGAACCAAATGCTAGCCCCTCCGCCTTGCATTTGAGGTTACCCCTTCCACGAACTGGCCCCACCCCTGTTCCATCTGGTGCCCCCGCCCTTCTCCGCCCGCCCCACACCCTGGCGAGAAGCCAGGGCCCAGTGAGCCCCCCGGCAATGTAGCGGACGTGTGCCCATCTCCTGGGTCTTGCTTAGGCTTCCCCTCACAGTATCCTCCACCCCCTGCCTTTTGGTCTGTGGAAGTCCTGGGCTTTCCCAACAGCCCTCTGCAAATACACTGTCCCGTGGGACCTTCCCGTCCCCCTCCGCCATGGAGAGCCCCTCGCTTCTTTGACCCCAAGACACTGTGTTCCTTTCCAACAACATCAATGACATCTGCCCTGCATGGTCACGTGGCCTTTCCGGGGACAGCCAAGGTGGCTGTTTATTTGGCCAAAGCCTCTGGGACAGGCAGCTGGCCCATCCCTGTGGCCACCACAGCCCTCGCCCTGCAGCCTGGGACCTTGCTAAGGTTTAGTTTTACCCCCTAAGGACCCAAAACAGTTTGCCGCCACTAGCAGTGCCTGCTGAGGTCCTGGATGGCTGGTGGGACCAGGCACGTCCATTTGAATCCTCATGACCCCCCATGCCCTCACGTGTGGCTACTCCAGGTAGCTTGTCCTGCTGACCAGCGTCCGAGACTCACAGTGATGACGGTTGGGGGCTGCAGTCCGAGGCTCGGGCCCGTGTCCACCTTTCTCCGGAGGCCTCTGGTCCACCTCCTTCCCAGCTCTCCTTTCCTGAGATGCTGACGTCAGGCTAAATGTGGGTTGTCAGAACAGGTTTTGGAACAAGCTGTGGCCACGTAGAGATGACCATGGCCCCCGTCACCAGCCAGAGCCTCTTCTCAAAGGCCAGGCCCGTCCCTCCCACCGTGGCTGCTGGATGGGACCCCGTGACCGGCAGTGCCTTTGATGCCACGTGGTCTGAGGTCACCTTGGAAACGGTCGGTCCTCGGGCTGAGACCTCCTTCTTTCCTTCTTCCCTCCCTACTTCCTCTCCTCAATCCATCAGAAGGAAGAGTAGTTTCATAGTTAAAAACGCAGGCTCTGGAGCTCAAATCTCAGCTCACTCACTTGCGATTCTGTGACTCTGGACAAATTCTCAAAACTGTGCTCAGTGGCGTCATCCACACAGTCAGTGTTAACCGTGGTATCCATCTGATCGGTTTCTGTCGGCCTTAAGTGAGACAACACAGACGAAGCACGCAGAGCCGTGCCTGGCACACAGCAAGTGCAAGGTGCATGTTATCCAAGAGTATTGTCCTTATAACGACCATGACCATCACTACGGGGCAGCCCAGCCTCTGATGTCAGTTTCGCTCATTGCTTCTCTGCTCCACCTCTCTTTTCTCTAGCTTTCTCACTTGTGCGTCTTATCACTATTTGCTGAAATTCAATCAGGACACACAGGGACGTGCATAACCGTGCTGGCACATAGTAGGCACCTTATAAATTACTATTGCTTTCCAGGAGTCTCAGCACAGCCTCCCCTTGGTACCTAGCACGGTGCTGGGCGTGTAGTAGGTCCTCTGTGATGGAGCCGAGGGGTTGGTCTGGCCACCCTCTCTTCCTCCTGTGCCCCCTCCTCAGTACCTGGACCCTCACCCGTCATCAAAGCAGCAGTGCAAATGAACTCTGTGTCCCATGGGGGAGTGTGGCAGGGAAACATGCTCTCAGTTCTGGGGGTGAAGGGGCTCATTTTAGCAGAAACGAGGGGATGTGACTGTGTCTTGGATTACCTGCCTGCTTTTTTTTTTTTTTTTCCGGTACGCGGGCCTCTCACTGCTGTGGCCTCTCCCGTTGTGGAGCACAGGCTCCGGACGCGCAGGCTCAGCGGCCATGGCTCACGGGCCCAGCCGCTCCGCGGCATGTGGGATCTTCCCGGACCGGGGCATGAACCCGTGTCCCCTGCATCGGCAGGCAGACTCTCAACCACTGCGCCACCAGGGAAGCCCCTCCCTGCCTGTTTTAATCACGGGCCCAAGGGGACTTCCCTGGCGGTCCAGTGGTTACGACTCCGTCCTTCCACTGTAGGGGGCGCGGGTTCAATCCCTGGTTGGGGAACTAAGATCCCGCATGCTGCGTGGCGCGGAGTGGCCAAAACTAAAAATAAAATAAATAACAGGCCCAAGGTCAGGAAGCAGCTGGGTGGCCCACCCACTCAAATGAGCCTTTTCACCCCCGTCCGACACTGGGCTGGAGCGAAATCTCTGACTGATGTGCCTTCATAGGAGGCAGGATGGAGGGGACAAGCTGTCCTCACCAGGCTCTTCCCTGGGACGAAGCCCAGCCGCGAGGCTGTGTTGGCCAGCAGGCAAGACCCTGGGAGTCAGTGTGCAGGGGCATTTGTCACGTTGCAGAATGACAAAGAGGAGGCAGGTGTCTGACCTGGATGACAAAAACACAGAGCAGTGAAGCACCCCCTCACCACCGAGGGGGGAAGGGGCAGAGACCCAGTGTCATTTTTCAGCACGATTTTCCTCCATTTAATGTTCCCATAGATTATGGGGCCCGATCATCTGATGGCCTGTAGAGATGTTTTATGGCGTCAGGGTGTAAGGTTTTAGGAGAGGGAAAAGTCAATAGTGAACTTTCTGTTCTGCAAAGACCTGCATCATCTGTAGAATACAAAGTTGCTTTGGTTTTGCTTTTCTCAGAAATGTAATCAAGGTGAGAAAAATAAATGGGATTTACAAACCTCCTTCTGCATGTGAAAAAGATGAAAAGGAACTTCCTCTCTAGAAACCTTTCAGCTTGGAAGAAAACAAGGATGTGTCTTCTCACGCTCATGAGTGGGAGGTTTAAGAGGTTCCTGGAACAGCAGAGAATTTGATGCTAAGTATTTTTCAAAACCTTCAGGTCTTCTGTTACAGTTCTCTGTCCTGGTTCTGTGATCAGGAAGGTCTGAGGAAAGAGGCAGAAAGTTCTCTCTCTTCGATGGACCCTGGTCTGGGCCACATGTGCCCCAGGGTCCAGTTTGTAGTTCTTGACCCTGTGAGTGAAAATCTTTATTGAAAAACCACGCTTCTTCTTTACAAAGGAGGAAAAAAAAGAGAAACCAATATCACATCCAAGTAGGGACGGGTGAGCACGTGAAAAGATGCGCAACGTCGTTAATCATCAGAGAAACGCACGTCAAAACCACCCACCTCGCACCCACTAGGGTGACTAGAGTCAAGACAGGTAATAGCAAGTGTTGACCAGGATGCTGAGAAGTTGGGACGCTTTCACAGCGCTGGCAGGGATGGAAGATGGTGCGGCGCTTTGGAAAACAGTTTGGTGGTTTCTCACAAAGTTTAACACAGAATTACCCTAAGACCCAGAAATTCCCCTCCTAGATACATACACAAGAGAACAAAAGAAATGTATTCAAACAAATACATATGTGTGTATGTTCACAGCAGCACTAGTCACAAAAGCCAAAACAGGTGGAAACAATCCAAGTGTCTGTCAGCAGATGAATGGATAAACAAAAAGTGGTCCATCCACATAATGGAATGGTATCCAGCCATAAAAAAGGGATAAAGTTCTGATACATGGTAAAGCTCAGAAACATTATGCTAAGTCAACGAAATCAGTGTGATTCCATTTATGTGAAATACCCGGAACAGGGAAATCCGCAGAGACAGAAAGCAGGTTGGTGGTTGCCAGCGACTCGGGGGGGGGGGGGGAGGTAACTGCTTGATGAGTAGGTGCAGTTCCTTTGGGTGATACAAATGTTCTGGAACTACATAGAGGTAGTGGTTGCACACCACTGTGAATGTACCAAAAACCACTGAATTGCTTGTTCACTTTAAAACGGTTAACTTTACGTTACGTAAAATTCATCTCAATTAAAAATACACATATAAAAAATTGCAAGCGGGGCCCTGAGAAGTAGCCTCAAAGAGCGAGGCTGACTCAGGGGGAGCTGCCGTGAATGCGCGAAGAGTCGGCTGTTCTCTCCTCCAGAATTTCTTGCTTCCTGTATCTCAGTAGTGGCGGTTTGGGGAGGGTGTCAGGTAATAGATAAACGCTCCCTTGGGAGAATCTTGGGACCCAGGCTGGACAGACCCAAGAACCCAGGGGGACGCAAAGTGGCGAGCTCCCCAATCCTACTCATTTCCCGCGCAGCTAATCGCCCCCCACGACCCCACGCACATACAAGCACCTGCCCACACTGCCAGACCTTTCCGCCAACCCCGTCAGTGAGAACCAGTAAGGTGAGGGTGCTGGCAGCGGGTCAAGGAGAATGAGTCCAGGAAGCTGGGCACATGGGACACATGCTCGGCCAGCCGGGGACTGCAGTGCCGCTGTCTCTTCCCATCTGTGGGCTCCAGGAGGGTGGCCCGCTTTACCTGGTTCCCTCCCTGGAGCTGGTACAGGGCTGGCCCACAGGCAGGCTCCGTAAATGGTGTCTTGATGGTGCTTGGGTCCCAGGCAGCCCCTAAGCTCTCCCGGAGGGACGGTGGACGTTTTCTCGCCTGCTCATCGCCCCTGCCCTCGGAACATTCCTCAGAGCTCTCCTTCTGGCTTGGTCCCAGGATGGCCTGGAGTTCTGAGCCAGCTCCGCCTGAGGGTCCAGGGGGAACCGCAGGTCCTCAGTGGGGGCTGGGCGGGTCCAGGAGGCAGAGGTCACTGAACTGCTGGCACCTACAGGCCCTGATCCACCCTGGATGCCTGACTCCCTCCCCTCCCGCCCCCCCCGCCGGCTCCCATCATCACCCCCATCTCGGGACTGCCGAGACTGCCTGTCCCCTATTACAGTCTTTTCAAGTGGCTCCTGGTACCCTGGGGACTCCCTCTTTCCTCCACTACATCCCTGCGTGGCGGGAGGGAGAGGCAGGTCCCCAACTCCCAGGCCTCAAAGAAGCCTCTCAGAACAGAAGTGGCTCTTGAGGGTCGTGCTAAGAGCCCACTCTCCCTGCATTAACCAGTGAAGAGAGAGATGCTACAATGGACGCTGCTACCCCGCAAGCTGGAAGACCAGGTACGGATACGGGGAAAATCGTACCTTACCTTCATCTGCTGCGGCCCCCGCCCCACCCCCTCTGCCCCTGGCATCGGAGCCTGAGCTATCCGTGGCAAGAGAGGATAATTAATTCAGAAAGGCCCACATTCCCGGGCCTTGGCCCTTTGACAGAGAGAGGAGGGGAAGCGAGGGAGAGGGGCTGAGAGTCTGTTGGAATAATCCCTGTCTCGGGGCTAGATCGTTCCAGTCCTAATGAGACCCCCAGGCATTATCCCTGCGCGTATTGTCTATCTCGGCCAGGAAAAGGGCGAGACCAACTTTATTTCTGAATTTGGACTGACTTAAAGAAGTGGCATCACATTTGAAGGGCACCCAATCAATCTGTTACTCTCACGGCATGAAATTGTATTTGCTTGCCACTTCCTATCTCGCTGGGCGCAGCTGGGCTGTAAGTCATTGGTGATAACATTCTTTATTATGCCATCCTGTTTATGAACTGTGCCTGGAAAGAGTGATAGAAATATGCAGCAATATGCAAAGGGATGGGGCGGGGTGGGGGAGGAGAAGGGGGGGCAAATGCTAGTTGCCAGGGCAACAGTGGGGCTATTTTGGGCATCGGATTTTGTGGATGATGAAAACCATTTTCCTGCGGAGGTTGGACTCTCCCTTCCCCCCTCCTGGAGGCCATAAATGCAGAACTGAATATTTAGGAAGGGGATGGCTTAATTTCTTAATTAAAAATTATTATGTATATTTTTTCTACCTCCGTTAAAAATGGATGAAAAATCCAAGGGTGTTGATAAGCATTCTTGAGTGGAAGGTGAGCTTTCGTCCTGGTAGAAAGAGATGTGTGAATAATTTACTAATCTTCACCGATCCCCTGCTGCCTCCCCACCACACACACTCACCTCTTTTTACCTACAACTGACTTAGCTCTGATAAACTCCCCAAGCAAAATCCCCAAGCCCTGGACCTCAGCAAAATCTCAAAACCTGCAGGTGTTTACGAGCAGCCTGAATTCCAATGAGTCTCAGCCAACCTGGCTGCCAAGGAGACGGCTGGGGCTGGGCAGATTCTCCATCTCTGGGCACACATGTCCCCAAGAAACAAAGGCTTGGGAGCACACCCTCCTCCTGCCCGCTCCGTCCAAGTCTGAGATTTCCTGGAGGACTGGGGTTTCTTCAGTGGTTCTCCAAGTGGGGTCCCCGACCAGCAGCAGCAGCAACACACTGCCTGGGGACTTGTTACAAATGCAGATTTGGGGGTCCTCCCTCCAGACTTGCTGAATGGGAAACGAGGTGGGCTCGGTACCCTGTGTTTTAACGAGCCTCCTGGGAGATGCTGAGGCCGGTCAGGTGTGAGAAGTGCTGTGTTAAAGAAAGGCAGTGTATTTCATATACCAGCACGCAGCACATACGCACCACACAGTTGTAGGTGTCCAAGAAGTAGGGGCTGGGTGATTGGAGCTGGGGAAACGCTCTTGGAATCTGCCCTCTCCCCAGCCGGTGTGCAAAGCGACAAAGGGTGGTGAGCAAACAGCAGGTGGATTTCCGGTACTCCCAGTCCAAGATCTGGGACTGAAGGGAGGTGGCTCACAGCAACCTCTTTCTTTCTGATCTGGGCCGTCTTTGGCTCATCCAGCTCTCCATGGCCAGGCCCCGCCCCCCTCGACCCTGCCCCCGCTCCCGGGCAGGGGACTTATCTCTCAGGGGGGCTCCGTTAACCGGGACACCCAGATACGTTCTCCCTGCCTGTTGAGCTCTGGTATCAGGTCTAGGACATGCTCCTGGACCTGGCTAGCATCTTGCAGGGCTGGCTGGGTTCTGGAAGACTCTATAGGTGTCAAAGTTTGTGGGATGGGGCTCTTATTCTGTAATTGAAATGGGTTTGTGCCATTAAAGTACTTTTGTGCCCCTGGCTTTGTGGCAGTGAGCCATGTGTGTTCTCCCAAGTGGCCCCTTCTGCCCACTCCTACTAGCAGAAAGAAGTCCCATGAAGATGTCCTTTGTGGGCTAATCTGGGGGAGGTTCTTTGTGATAAATTAGGGGAGAAGGTAGCTGGGCTCTTCTTGTGGGGATATAACTTATAAAAGCATCATTGCCCTAAGCCTGAAGAGAGAGATAGGATTTAAGCTTTCTTTTTTTTTCTTTTTAAATTTTTATTGGGGTACAGTTGATTTACAATGTTAAGCTTTCTTTTTAAAATGATCTTTTAGTTACATATTATCCAAGTAACATATGTGGAAAAATTGGAAAATGTAGAACAGTGCAAAAAAGTAAACAAATTATACTTTTTCTGTCTGGAGATAAGAGATAATGTTTTTTTTGTTCTATGCTTTTTTTTTCTCACTCTCTCCCTGTTTATTTTTACAAACTTGAGATCATATCGTATTCTGCTTTTTTTTTTTTCAGCTAACATCATAATGTGAGCATTTTTCCATTTCCTTAAATAGGCTTCAATGCTTTTTTTTTTAGTGGCTGCATACTATTTTATAATGAGGATGTATCACAGTTAAGCTTTTTCTGCGAATAAATTATTTTCCACGTCTCTCTCAGGACGTGGAAGTGGAAGCTTGTGATTTTAATAGTAAAGGAAAAGCCAAAAGCGCAGAGAGGCAGAGGTGAGTCCCTTTGTCTCTGACGCCTGGCATTGGAGTCGGTGCTGAAGGAGGAGAAACCAATCAGTCAGAGGCGTTTGAAGTGAGTTTCTGGGGTGACATTCAGGGTAAGAGATGAAATTACTTCCCCCGGGGCAAGTGGCAGCGTTTGGCATTTTGAAGGTTGGCAATGAGATAAATGTAGTAAAACTGAAGTTCACGCAAAGCTTCCTTTTAATGCACTGGAACGGGGCTGTCACAGGAGGGAAATGGGAGAGGTGCTGGTCTGGCAGGGCCCGCGCTCCGCGGTGCGTGGACCACCTACGCCCTCAGGGACGGGGAGGCCCTCGGCTGGGCTCTCTACAGGGCTCTCATGGACCTGCTAGCAGGTCCTGTGGAGAGAGCAAAGATCTGCTCAGAGTTTCCTGTGGTCTCACATCTGTTCCGTATTTCCCCTCTGCTATTTCATTTTGGGTCCATACACCTGTGAATAAGAGTGGGCCAAATGGGGCTTCCCCAGTGGCGCAGGGGTTGAGAGTCTGCCTGCCGATGCAGGGGACACGGGTTCGTGCCCCGGTCAGGGAAGATCCCACATGCCGCGGAGCGGGCTCGCTGAGCCTGTGCTCTGCAATGGGAGAGGCCACAACAGTGAGGGGCCCACGTACTGCAAAAAAAAAAAAAAAAAAAAAATGGGACAAATGAAATCCCTTTCATAAACAAAATAATGGGTGTCAGCCTGCAGAGTCAAATTTCCCGCCCGCTGACTCTCCCTCTGCTCCCCAGTCATGCCTCTAACTTTTCATGACCCTTCGCAGCTCTGCTTTGCAAGAGTTTGTACTTGGCGTTGGTTTCCAAAGCCCTATTAGGCCGATTCCCCTTCTTTCCATCATGCCCGTCACAGCCACCTCTGCTAAAAGGGAACCCCCAAAGCCAGTTGCTGTGGCTAAACAACACTCGGGCCGTGGAGACTCTTCTTTATAAGCAGTTATGTCAGCAGAATTTATTGCAGCCTAAGTGCAAATACTCCCTTGATCCTCGGGGCAGGGGTTCTCAACGGTGGCATTGTTGATCTTTGGGACCAGATGGTTCTGCATAGTGGGGATTGCTCTGTATACGGTAGGATGTTGACAGCATCCCTGGTCCCCTCCCACTTCGTGCCACGGCACCCCCTCACCCACAGCCGTGACAACCAAAAAGCTCCTCAGATATTGCCAGATGTTCCCTGGGGACAAATCGTCCCTGGTTCAGAACTACTGGTCTAGAACAGTGTTTCCCAAGATGTGCTATGTGAAACCCAAGTTCAGTGGGATACCGATAGGTATTTTCTGGAAAACAGGGTTCCAAGATGAGCTAACCCTGGGCAACCACCGGCCTTTTTGCTGTCTCCATAGAGAAAGAGCTGCCTTTTGCAGAATGATTCACACAGTATGTAGGCTTCTCATATTGGTTTCTTCCACTTAGTAATATGCATGTAAGTTTCTGCCATGTCTTTTCATGGCTTGATGGCTCATTTCTCTTTAGTGCCAAATAATATTCCAGTGTCTGGATGTTCTACAGTTTAGCCATTCACCTATTGAAGGACATCTTGATGGCTTCCGCGTTTTGGCAATTATGAATACGTTGTTACAAACATCTGTGGGCAGGTTTGTGTGTGGACATAAGTTTTCAGTCCCTTTGGGTAAATACCAAAAAGCACGATTGCTAGATGGTAAGAGTATACTTTGTTTTGTAAGAAATTGCCCATCTTCCAAAGTGGTTGTACCGTTTTGCATTCCCACCAGCAATGAATGAGAGTTCCTGTTGCTCTACATCTTTACCAGCATTTGATGTTGTCAGCGTTTTGGATTTGGCCAGGTGTATAGACCTCATTGTTATTTTTGCCTTCCTCTGATGAAATATGTTCTAGAGCATCTTTTCATATGTTTATTTGCCGTCTGTATGTATATCTCCTTTGATGAGGTGTCTGTTAAGGTCTTTGGCCCTTTTTTAAGTTGGATTGTTGTTTTCTTTAATCGTTGGATTTTAAGTGCTCTTTCTTTACTTTGGATTACAGTCCTTTATCAGATGTGTCTTTGGCAAATTTTTTTCTCCCAATCTGTAGATTGTCTTCTCATTCTCTTGACATTGTCTTTCACAGAGCAGAAGTTTTCAATTGTAATGAAACCCAGCTTCTTAATTATTTCTCTCATGGATCATACCTTTGGTGTTATGATATAAACTTTTTTATTTTGAAATAATTTTAGATTTATAGAATGGTGTGAAGATAGTACAGAGAGTTTCTGTTGACCAGCGATGTCCCTCATGGGGCATTTGGCGGGGTAAGGAGACATTCTTCATTGTCACATCTGGGGGGCGGGGGTACTTCTGGCATCTAGTGGGTAGAAGTCAGGGCTGCTGCTCAACACCCTGCCGTGCACAGGGCAGCCCCCACGACAAAGAATGATCTAGTTCAAAACACGCCCTTCATCAGCATCCCTCCTGTTCACATCTTACAGTAACCATGGCACATTCACTAAAACTAAGCAATTGACATGGGTGCAATACTATTATCAATTGGCTTCTTTCTTTTACCCTCTTAACAAATTTTTAAGTGTACTGTATGTTATTGTTAACTATAAGCACTGTAGTTGTACAGTGGATGTCTAGAACGTTTTCATTTTGCACAACTGAAACGTTATACTATTTGATTGGCGACTCTCCATTCCCCCTGGCAACTACCAATGTGACTTTCTGCTTCTATGAGCTTGATTACTCTAGGTCCCTCATATAAGTGGAATCACAGAGTATTTGTTCTTCTGAAGCTGGCTTATTTCACTCCAACTAATGTCCTCAAGGTTCATCCATGTGGTAGCATGTATCATAATTCCCTTTCTTCTTAAGGGTGAACAGATACTATTTCTTGTGTAAGTAGACCATATCTTCTTTATCCATTCATACATCAATGGACATTTAGGTTGCTTCCACATCTTGGCTATTGTGAACAATGCTGCAATGAACACAGGAGTGCAACAATCTCTTCGAGGTCCTGATTTCAATTCTTTCAGATTAATTTCCATAAGTAGGATTGCTGGTAGTTTAATTTTTAATATTTTGAGGAACCGCCATACTGTTTTCCATGGTGGGTGCAACGGTGAACAGGGGTTCCAATTTCCCCACATCCTTACTAACGCTTGTTATCTATTCTTTCTTTTTTAAAGTGGCCATCCTGACAGGTGTGATGTGGTAGCTCACTGTGGTTTTGATCTGCGTTTCCCTGATGATTCGTGATTTGAGCACCTTTTCATGTCCCTGTTGGTTGCTTGTATGTCTTCATTGAAGAAATGTCTGTTCAGGTCATTTGCCCATTTTTTTAATTGGGCTATTTCTTTCTTTTTTTTTTTTTTTTTTGAGGTACGCAGGCCTCTCACTGTTGTGGCCTCTCCCGTTGCGGAGCACAGGCTCCAGACGCGCAGGCTCAGCGGCCATGGCTCACGGGCCCAGCTGCTCCACGGCATGTGGGATCTTCCCGGACCGGGGCACGAACCCATGTCCCCTGCATCGGCAGGCGGACTCTCAACAGCTGCGCCACCAGGGAAGCCCCTATTTGTGGGTTTTTTTGTTTTGTTTTGTTTTCTTGCTGTTGAGTTGTAGGAGCTCCTTGTGTATTATGGATATTAATTAACCCCTTATCAGGTCTGTGGTTTGCAAGTATCCTCCCCTATTCTTAGGTTGCTTTTTCTCTCTCTTGTTTCCTTTGCTGTCAGTTGGCTTTTTAACACTTTTGATTTATCTCTTTATGCCCCATATCCTTCTGCTCTCAGTTCAGCCACTGGTGGCCTGAAACAAAATGTAAGCATGTGAAGGAGGCTTCTTCTGGCGGGGGCGGGGGGTGCATCATTTCATCAAATAAAACCTCTGTCACATGGATCACCTTTGCATCATGGGTTTGTTTGGTAAAGATCACCTTAGGTCAGGCTTTATGAAATCAGAACCCAGGTGTACTTTCCATGAAAACATCAACAAACCTGCATTTGGGAGGCGAGAGATCTGAGTGGCAAGACTTGGAGTGGCTGGACCTTCTCAGGGACACAAGTCCCCTCTCTTGAAGACAGGCCGTCATCTAGAACTGGGGCCCACGGGGACTCTTTGCATCCATCAGGATGTGGATGTGAAGGACCATCCCATAGTAATGACCAGCAAACTCACCCCAATGGATATTTGCTGAGTGTCCCTCAAGCCCTGGGCTCAGAGGGGGTCATGGTGAGGGCAGGTGCTCCCTGACCTTGGCTGATTGGGTCTCTGTGGTGCCCAGTGCAATAGAGGGAGCTCTCAGGACCCCCCCGCCAGGCCAGGTTGAAGAGAGATTTGGGGAGAAACCACCAATGGCTTCCATTGTTTTCACTGGCTCTCCGTGGTCCCTGGTGCCACTGCAGATCCCAGAGAAGCAGAGCCCTGAGCCCTCGTCCCAGGGACCTGACACCAGCAGGGCCAGAGAGAAGAAAAGCTCATTCAACCGGATGGCATATACCCCCAGAGAAAACGCGCTATGGATCAGGGGTCTCAATTAGGACATGCACATGGTCCCCCGGGGTTCTTGTTTAAGGTAGATTCTGATTCAGTGGGGCAGGGTGGGCCCGAGAGTCCGCATTTCCAACACGCCCGGTGACCGGTGCTGCTGGTCCTGAGCTGCACGTTGAGAAACTGAAGGAAAGAGCACGGTGAGCGGAGTGATCTTGAGATGCTGCCCTGGGCCTTGACGGATGGACAGGATGGAGGTTGTACTGGTTGTACTGGGACAACCTTGCAATTTCCGGGAAGCAGAGGTCTGCCTTGTGTGGACCCAGAATGTGAAAACCAGAGCAAGGTGGGGTGGGCAAGCTCCTCCTTGCTTGATTCATCAGGAATCACCTGAGACACTCAAGTGTCTGGCAGAAAAGCAGCGGAAAGTTGGTGGCTACTTAGGGACTTTGCGGTGCGGTGCGGAGGAGGGCTTTTCCAGCCAGGCAGGTTCCTCACAGCTGGAGGGTGAGGATCCGGCTGTGTGCAGCCCAGACCTGTCGGCATCATTGCCTTCAGGCAACCAGTGGGGCCACGTGCCATCCAAGGGCAAAGTTTATGCTTTCAGAAATTTCTTTCCAAGGAAGCGATTAGCCAGACAGACCTGTTGTCCTTTTGCAAGCAGCAAATTACCCAGGAAAATGTAATTACCCATTTGCTTTGTTATTAGCGCACAGCTAAGAAGATTGAAGCAATCTCCCCGTTCATGGTATTTCAAAGCTTACTCACATGATGCATCCCTGATATTAAACACAATGAGACTTTTTTGAATTCAATTAAGCATTTGCCTACTGTGACTCTTTATTCATTGCAAATTGTCTCAGTAAATAATCTTCATCAAAAGTCAGAACCAATCGCCATTAGTTGTTTAGATTAATTAATGGGTCCCCCTGGAGCCACCCAAATGAATTCAATTTGAACGTCAACAACTTGACGATGGAGTTTCCCAGGTTGGCATTAAGACAATATTAAACCTGCAATAAGTCACATTTAAAATGTTAATTCAGAGAAGCTCTCCATTTAGAGCATTTAATTAAATCCTTAAATAAACTGCATGGGCTCAGTACCAGATGGTTCTGCGTTTTCATTGCAGCACCGAGCAGGCTCGGTGAAGATAACCAGGATATATAGAGTAATAAAATCTAATCTCGTTTCTAGCGGGGAGATTCAGTGTATGTACACAACCCGGGCTCAAATTGTAAGTTAATTACATTAACCCTGGTGTACTCCGGGATCGGAGCAGCCAGAGATGAAATTAGTCTTTTTCCTATGATAAGATTCTTTTCAACTTCACTATATTAATTTTTAGCCAAATACTAACTCATAAGGAAAATTGAAGTTAATGTAACCAAAGATAAAGTAATGCAGCCTTAATATTCTGAAGGGATTATGGAGACCCGTGAAAATACACTCTGCAAATGTCATCAACTTGGAATGGATTTATGGAGGGCAGGAGAGAAGAGATGAAGATGCTAGGCAGCCTCTTGTCTCCACCCATTTCCCCCCTCCCAACCTGGGGTTAATAAAGGACCTAATCTAGAAAATCCAGCCCTTGGAATCAAACAGTCTCACAGGGGTAGTGGAGAGTGTCTGTTGGGGGAAGGGAAAAGTTGCTCCTTCATCTGAGATGTGGGCGTTGGGGCCCAGGGGTCCCCCGGCAGCAGGAGTACCTCTGCCTGCCCTGCGAGCTCCGTAAATCTCCATGGCTCAGCCTCTTAATCTCCCCGTCCTGAGAGCATCAGTCCTCAGTGAGGAGGGACTAGGAAAATTGCTCTTGCTAGCTTCCTTTTCTGACCATTGGTCCCCCATTTGGCAGCCCAGAGACCCTCGGGATCACCCTGAGTTATCACAGCAATGTTTGGTCATGTGGTGACTGCAGATCTGGGGCAAACCTTCTGAAGGAGTTTCCCCCAAAAGTCTATCAATTCTCAAACAACTGAGAAAAGCCCTCCACTTCAACCACTTGGCCCTGGGAGCCTAGTGTTCTCGAGAAGCTATATCTCGAAGGACACTCTGCCCCCTACAGGAGTGGGGAAACAAGGACACCCAAAAGCTTTTAAATTTGTTGTCTCAAAAGCACAACTTTCTGCTCCTAGGGTTCCGAGAAACACAGCAGGACATGTATTGAATTTCCAATAGCCTTATCCTCATCCTAGACCATCTCTGGTCCCCACCGATGGGCTGTCATAACCCTGCACCCGCCTTGCATTTGACCTTCTTTGATTTGAGCTACTGAACTTCCATTTAGCTCCCTTTTTCCTCCTGACCTTGACTGTTATCCTTATAGCGGCAGGATCTCATACTGAGAAGACTAGTAGATTTCACCTGCATGCCCACTGTGATTGATAGTGGCTGTTCAGAGGGCTGTGTTGAGAAGGATGCTGAGCCTGAATGCAACCTCCAAGAGGAAAAGAAGGCTGCATACTATTAGCAGCATCTGTCACGTACGTGGGTGTGTTTGTGTTCATATTATGAATAATTTCCAATGTTTTAGAATATCATTGAAAACATTTTAATGGCTATGTCATAATTTATCTTGGTTATATCCATTTGGGGGGTTATTTTTGCCTTTTTATCTTTGCTAGTCAGGATAAATGGCTCATCTTTGTATATGAGTCTTTGTCTCAATGCCTCACCCTTTATTCAGACTCCTTGAAGTGGAATTACTAGATCAAAGATAATAAAAAGAGAACAAATTTGTTTGAAAGTTGAGCTCTTTATAATGACCAGCATAATAACTTAAACAGATATCCCTAATTATTCAAATGAAGAGATCACACTGGGAGAGCAAGATTTAAAGAAATAAGCAGGCAGCCTCATGTGTTCTTTCTAATAATCCTTATTTTCTGTCTATTCCTAGTCATCGAATTAGATTTTAGAGCTGGAAAGAAAACAGGAGGTCAAGTCCAGCCACCTCATTGGACAGAGGAAAATGAAGCCCAGAGAAGTTAAGTGACTTAACAAAGCCACACAGCCAGGCTGTGGCAGCCTGAGTCCTACTTTGGTGTCCCGCCACCTCAGCTTGCTTCCAACCATGCCTGTTGGTTCTGCTGCATACCCGCTCAGGGTCCAAAGCACCTGCTTTTCCTTGTGCCTCCAGCTGTGGACACCTCACTGCCCTGCCTTCCCAAGTTGGGGCTGAGCCTAATGCAATTGTCCCCACTTTCCTCTTGCTCTGTCTCTCTGCCCAGTTCTACATGGCAAAGCGGGAAGAAATAGATCCTGGTCACGCTGTGTCTCCATGAAGGTAGTGTGTGCCTGCTGCACTTTTTAAGGTAAAAAAAATAAACCAGGCTTGGCTTGGATTTGGCTTGGATTGGTTTTGCAGAGAGTGTCATCTCCCCACTCCCCTCCACAGGGACCACCATGAAAGGAAATGGCAGGCACTTTGCAACAGCAACCTAAGTGTGACCAGAGCTGCAGTAACAAAGATGCCCTCTTCTGCCAGAAACGCTTTTCTGAGCAGTCAGGGCAGCAAAGGGGCTGAGCAAGAAGGGGCGCTGGCAGTGCAGGTTCAAGTCTGGGGGGCTGAGCCTGTCCTGGGTGGGGAGGATGGGGGCAGCTGGAGGGTGAGACACAGCCTCCACATTAAGCTCTAGTGTCCTGCATCGTGGGGGAGACTCTTCCTGGGGGGACTCAGCACAGGGACCGCTCTTGTTCCACCCAATCCAGGGCAGCCCTAGAAGCTGCTTGTGGCTGCAGGGCCTCTCATCCCAGCCCCGCACAGGAGGAGGTTAAGTACAGCAAGAGCTAAAGCTGCAGAATTATCGGTAACAACACGGGCAGTGGGACTTCCGCAGTTAGTACTGAAGAGCAACATCCCCCCGCCCCCAAGGCAAGGAGTTGGCTGTTCCATTTCAGGCCAAAGTGAACCCAGCACAGCTAGGACCCCAGAAGGGGACCAGCAAAGAGGGCCACCCCTGCTGTTTCAGGATGAACCCAAAAACCGTTCCTCTGACCCCACTGGGCTGAGGTTTCACCAGGCGCCTGGTGGGGGAGGCCTGGAGTAACAGTGGTGGCAACCTGTCTGTTGTTTGTAGTTTGGGGTAGACTGATTTTACCCTGAAATGAACAGCTTGGCATCCAGCTCTCTGGATAAACGCTGTGGGAGCATTTATTTCGGAAGCAGCTGCCCTGGCTCTGTCTGTCACTGATTAAAGATGACGATTATTACCCTGTCACCTTTTCTGCTCTAGGGAGACTCATTCCCTCCTTGAATATTCTCGCCCGCAGCAGCCTGTACCTGCGTCTGTCGCTGGAGGAGGTGCAGGAGGTCCTCCTCGGTCACATCAATGCCTCAGCCTGCAGCCTGGGCCGCGTCTGCGTGACAATCTCCTGCTCCCGCTGCCAGCCTGCGTGGGGCTGGGGAACTGGGCATCCCTGGCCTGCTGCAGGGCCGGCGAGGCTCGTGGCCCTCTTTATTTTATTTTTTTTTTGCCGTACGCAGGCCTCTCACTGTTGTGGCCTCTCCTGTTGCGGAGCACAGGCTCCGGACGCGCAGGCTCAGCGGCCATGGCTCACGGGCGCAGCCGCTCTGCGGCATGTGGGATCTTCCCGGACCGGGGCACGAACCCGCGTCCCCTGCATCGGCAGGCGGACTCCCAACCACTGCGCCACCAGGGAAGCCCTCGTGGTCCCTTTTGGAGACTTCAGTCCCGCTGCCTAACAAGCCAGCTGGAGCTAGATTAGCTGGCAAGAAAGAGAGCAAAGGCATAGGTGTTTTTGTTTGTTTGTTTTGTTTTTAAAATGTAGAAAAGGCATGAGACTCAAAACTTTTTTTCTCCTCCTCTTTCTCCAAAGAGAACACACAATAAAAGTGTCCATCCTGTGGCTGGCTCAGGCCTGAGGTTGACAGCTGATGAAGTCTCTTGGCTTGTGGTTCTCTCCGGCTGCCTCTCCCCAGGACACGTCCTCAGGTCCGGGTGGTGGGGGCAGGCGGGGTGGGCGGTCACATAAGCCCTCTGTCCCCTGGCATTGTTCTGACTGCTTCTCCCTGAGCTGGGGGACACCTACAGCCGTCGGACCTGGTGTCCTGGTGACAGGTGGTAGAGACAGAGGTGAGCAGTTGGTGGAAACCATGAAATAGATGCTGCATAGATTTATGAATTGAGCCTAGATGTAGGCTGCCCAGGAGAGCAGGGCCAGTGGTCTCCTCTGGACGAGAAACAGGAGTGGTGTGTGGCCCTGGAATGAGCCAGTCTTCAGGAGGCCCCGGATGGAGGCTTCCCGGCAGGGTTGCGTGCTGGGATCATTTTTGCTTTGGAGCAGAGTGGGCTGTGCTTCCCTCTCAGACTCCACCTGCTGGGAGCAAACCTTCCCAGAGTCGCAGAGTATGTTCTACCTTTCCCGAGGCTCCGCCACGCCCTCTGCTCTGTTGTATCCTAGGCCAGGTGAGTCTCGGTCCTGGGCAATACCATGCGGCTCTCATTCCCCAGCAAAGAATGACCCCCTCGGTGATGGGACCACTGCTCTGTCAGGATGCATCATCAGGAGCTGTCTCTTCCCGTATCCTTGAGTTGGAGGGAGGCTGCTCTAACCCCCAGGGTGGGCGCTGCAGTTCGGATCCCCAAGCTGAAGCAGCTTCCGGGAGCTGCTCCAGTCAACAAGTGTTAATTGAGCGCCTCTGGGATCCGCTCCTGGTGACGGAGTAAATAGATGATCTGGCCGCCGTCCCCCACGGCCTTGGGCACAGGCGAGTTTGGTGCCTGGAGTCGGAGTTCCAGCTCCAACCTGTCGCCATGGCTGTCAGGAGGCCTCTCTGCACAGCTGTGGCCCCGGCGTTGTCAAGTCAGGCAAGCGAGTCTTGTCATCAGGGGCTTTAGGACCAGAGGGAGCTGCAGAGACGGTGCCATCCAGGGACAGGCTGGGCTGAGGCAGATTTTGGTTGCAGGAGAGAGTCACGCTGAGGGCAGATGTTACCAAAGATGTTCTTCTCCTTCTAGGAGAGCTGGGCACCGACGAGGTGGATGACAAGACAGAGCAGGGGCTGGAGCCAGGCTGGGCGCTGAGCTCACGTCCTTTGTGCTTCCGGTGGCCTCTTGCTGCAGACACGTTTGCTGGTCCAGATGGTCGTGGGAGGATTCGCCCCGGGATGGTTTAAAGGGCTGTATCCCCGACATTGCTTTCCCTCTTGGACTGTATCTGCTGGGGGCAAACTTCCCTCCTTTCTCCCGCTCAGGGTGCACCCACACTTCCCACCAAGCAAGGCAGGATTCCCTCATTCAAGTGCGTGGGTCTCAGACAGCTTGGTGTGGACTGTTTCTGTGCAAGGTTGACGCCACTTGCCTGGTCCCCAGAGGCCAACTCTGTTGGGATCTGGGACCTTATCCCCAAGTATGCAGTGGTGCCTGTTAGAGACCCAGATGTCGGGGCGAGCCACCAGCAAGAGATAATAACACCTCAAGGCAGATTGGGGCTTCCCTGGTGGCGCAGTGGTTGAGAGTCCGCCTGCCGATGCAGGGGACACGGGTTCGTGCCCCGGTCCGGGAAGATCCCACATGCCGCGGAGCGGCTGGGCCCGTGAGTCATGGCCGCTGAGCCTGCGCGTTCGGAGCCTGTGCTCTGCAACGGGAGAGGCCACAACAGTGAGAGGCCCGCGTACCGCAAAAAACAAACAAACAAAAAACCCCAAAATCAAGGCAGATTGTACTTGATCTTGGCGTTTTAATCAGAATTGCGTTTCATTAAAGTAAAAGAGATGCCGAATAAACAGTAATCACCTACAGTCACTTACTCATAGTGGGAAAAAGCTAAGATTTTAGGATGTCCCGCTTAGGCTGAGAAGGGAGCACCAGCCTTGCTCTCTTGTTAGCTATTTTCTCAGCTTAGCCCACATCTGGAGAGTGAGAAAAACGGTCATGAGCTTTTGAATTAGACCAAGCCTGAGTTCTGACCCCAGCTCCATCCTGTTCTTATCAAGGGGATTTAGTCAAATGATGCCTATAGAGCTCCTAGTACACAGCAGGGGCTTGTTACTAATCAGGGCCCTTTGGTTGCAAGGAACCAAAATACCAAACTCAAATAAGGAAAAGGAAAATCATCATTGACTCCAATGGCTTCAGGTACGGCTGGATCCTGGTGCTCCAACAATGTGGTCAGGAGCCGGTGCTGTCTGTCTCTCTCTGATCTCTGTGTCAGCTTCATTCCCAGGTGGGCTCTTTTCCCATGATGAAGCCTGGCAGCTCTAGACCTTCACTCTCCCACCTCTAAGACCACCATCCTTTCCAAAAGTCAGCTGTTCTTTCCCAACAGGTCTCCGGGGAGACTTTCACCAATCACAGAACCTGCCTGACCTATGGGGCCACATGGGGACAGGCAGGTAGCGAGGGAATACCAGATGCTTTCTCCCAAAGGAGTTAACATTCCCAGGGGCAACCATCTGCCAATGTCAGCTGAGTTAGTTCCCGTCTTGGCCTCCCTGTCTCTCTCAGGGTGAGTGGGTCACGTCCCATCTTCCTCTGGCCTCCACATTTCTAGACCAGATCACTCTGACCTCTGCAGGCCGTGGCTGCCTCTCCTGTTTACAGGTTGGACAGAGGAGGTTTCCGTGGCCTTTCGCTTCAGGGGCTTTTTCCAGGAATCACGAAAGGGAACACAGCTAGAAGCTCTAACCTCCAAAGCCCAAGAATGAAGGGGAGCCCCAGGTTGGACCTATCCCACGTTTGGGTGTGTTTTGTGGTCCCCTCTAGTTCACCAGGTGATCGGGTTACTAAAACTGCAGTTTGGGGAGCGCTCTGGGAGATGTGGGCGGGGCGGGAGTGAACTGGGAGAAGATAGCTGCTAAAGCCCCTCCCACTCTCTCCCTTCTCAGGATGGGCGCTGACTCCTGCTTAGTCCCATTTGGGGAATGACTCCTTGAGATGAAATTGTTTCCCCCTTTTGCGTAAGTTTCCTCTCGCTGCTGTAACAAGTTACTGTCAACCTGGCAGCTTAGAACAACGTAGACTTATTCTTTCATAGTTCTGGAGGCCAGAGTCTGAAATCAAGGTGTAGGCAGGACCAAGCTCCCTCCAGAGCCTCTGAGGAAGGATCCTTCCAGCTTCCAGGCATCCTTGGCTTGTGACTGCGTCACTCCATTCTCTGCCTCTGTGGTCACAGAGCCTCCTGTGTGTCGCTGTTTCAAATCTCCCTCTGCATCGCTCTTATAAGGACACTTGCCGTGGCTTTCAGGGTTCACCCAGATCATCTAGGGTAATTGCCTTATCTCAAGACCCTTAATCACATCCGCAGAGATCCTTTTTCTAAATAGGGTAACGTCATCTTGGGGGCAGGTGGGTATTTTTCGACCTACCACACCCGTCTAGAGCATACTTCCCAGAGTTGTTTCTAACTTGGAGTCGATTTCTGTCTCTCATTTTCTTCGGGGATCTTGTTTTTCATCTTTCTGGAACTTTCAAATATAATTTTAACTGTAACCAAATGTAAAGCCTCAGGCAGGGTGCATGGCACCCCACCCCCCGGTATGTAAATGAGTTGGGCTTATCCAGCTTTTGTGGAGCATCTGCTCTGTGCCAGGCTCCCTCACTCCTCACAATGACCCCATTTTCTAGATACAGAAACAGAGGCCGGGAGTGTAAGGAGGTCACCCAGCTGGTAAATGGCAGGGTGGGGACTGGGGTCTGGGTCCTCTACCTGGAAGTGCAGGCCCTTGTTCTGGATCTGCTGGGCCTGAGTTCCCTCGCTGCACTGGACCCATGTGAAACGTCCCTTGGTCTCCTCCAGTCCAGACTGGACTTTCTATCCTGCACTGGTCACTTCCCTTCCCCTGGACTTTCCAGCATCAGGCTGGGTTACGAGATCCCCGAGCAGCAGACATATCTCCCCGTATAGGCTCAGACTCCCCTGTCCCGAAGTCCCTGCTGGCGTGAGGCTCCCTCAGTGGCAGATGTGTTCACAGCTCTTCCCCTGCCCCGCTCGCTGCCCCCTTGGCCCCACCGTGTGAAGGGTCCTCTCAAAGCCACCAGTCCTCCCGCAGCTCTGTCCCCATTTTACCACTCGACAGCACTCACCCTTCCCTTCCCCTCTCAAACCCCAAGCGTCACCTTCTAGGGCTGCCCCTGCCCATCCAGGTCTCGTCCCCTGCCAAGAACACGGAAGCATTAACTTCTCCATCCTCGTCAAATATCATTAGCCAGGAGCAAGCTGCACATCGATTTGCTTTTACTCCTCGTTCTGGCTCCACGCAGGGGCCTTGGGCCGCAGTCGGGGAGGGCGGGTTCCTGCTCTGAGGCTCTCCGCGCTTCTTTGCCCTTTCTTTCTGGCCACCTCATGCTTCCCATGATGTGATGCTCTGTGCAGTCTCAGGGCCAGAAAACAAGACTGGCCTTGTGCTCCCGGGGAGGGGTGGGCGGTGGGTGGGGATGGAGGGGTAGCTGGGCTGCACGTGCTCGGTCTCCTCCCACTGGGCCCTACACCGAGCCTCTGAGAGGTTTCTCTTATTCTTGTAATGTCCTTTTCCCAGATGTCACCCATGACATACCTTTTCTCCAGGATCTTTTATGCCACTAACAAACCTATCAGACCGAGTGCCCTCAGATCATTTTAAATTCTCCTTCTGGTCCTTGTGCTGGAGATGAAGGGCCCTAAACTTGCTTTTCTGAAATGCGGCCTGGCCTGTTCCCGAGTCTGGACGACGCCAGCTTTCCGAGAGGTCTGAGGTCTGGCCGTGCTCTGAACTTCATCCTGGAGAACGGGTGCCAACACACATGCGCTCTGTGCCCTTAACCGTGGCGGGCCAGCGGCAAATAAAACAAAATCAGATCCTCCGCTCCGCCAGGCAGCCTTGGCCCTGGGTTTCAGGGCCTGCGTGCCAAGTAAACTTTTTGTCCAGCTGTCACACACTCCACGTGTAGATTCCGCGGTGGTTCCGAGGAGACCTATGGGGAGGGCCCCAGGCTGCTGCAGACCGCCTCTATAAATAGCCAGGTTCAGGAATCAACTAGCAGTATGGGCTGTGTTTCCAGGTTTGCGTCTTTGTTTTTCCAGCAATCCGGCTGAGCGCTCCTGGACCACAGCCGGGGTAGGGACAACCCCACATCTGTCACAGGCAGACAACAAGGGGGGCAAGCGAAGCTCTTTCCCCGCCTTTTAGGAGGGAAAATTGGAGGCCAGGGCTGCTGTTGGCTCACGGGTCCTGGACTGTCTTTGGCGCTGTGGCCAGCACGTGACCGTGGTTATATGGGACAAGCCTCGGTCCCCAAGTCCACATGCATCTTCCCCTGGGTCTGTCCCTTGCCGATACATCTGGTAAGCATCACAATGAGACAGAGAGCACTGTGTAACAGGAACCAGCTCTGGGCCGTTCCAGGCATCCCTTATGAGAAAACCCTTTCTACCAAGTCGGAATTCTGCTCTTAAGTAAACTGTGTGAATTTCTTCTAAGCAGCCGGTTGCCAGCCAGCTGTGGGATTTGGGCAAAAACAGTGACTCACCAGGGTTCCTTTCCTCCACAGTGAAACAGGGATGCACCCCAGGGCGTCTCCAGTCCTACTTGTCCTACTTGGATTCAATTCAATAGCCTTGCTCCAGGCACCAGCCAGCCAGGAGCGGGGACCGGGAGTGGGGTCCTCTAGGCCCTGCAGACAGAAGGTCAGGGGTGGGCAGGGCAGGGCTGTACCTCTCAAAGGAGAAGGAAGTCTGCTCTCTTGTGAGCGAGTGCTGGCTGGCCCTGGAGAGGAAGACTTCGAGGGAAGTGAGAAGAGGAGACCCTCCCAGCCTGAGCAGAGGGTCAGGACAGCAGAGTTTTGCATCCAAGAAGAGTGCAAAGGTTAGACAAGGACTTGGGGCCTGGAAGGTCAGACAAAGACGGGGGCCTGCACCTTAGAGCCCTGGGGCCATGACTTGGTGGGAAAGGCCGGCGCACCCCGCGTACCATCCTGACTCTGAGCCTCTGGCCCTGAATCTCTCTTACTCTCTGCCTTGAACTAGTCCTGATCTCCCAGCCCTTGTTCCTTGGCTTCATTCATTTGTTCATTCATTCACTCATTCATTCATTCACCCATCCACTCAGGAAGTATCTCCTCAGTGATTCCCACTCCCTGTTCATCCTCGACCTGGACCTCAATGCCCACCCCCAAACCCAGTGATGACCCTGGCGTCCCTCCCCGAGCCACGCTCACCTTTGCCCTTTTGATGCAGCCACTTCCATGGGGAGACCCCTTCTTGGTCTGGTCCAGTCCCACAGGAGCAGCTGGAGTGCAGAGCGGGCCCAGCAGACGGCAACGCAGGCTGCCGACAGGACAGTGATCTTCCCTATCTCTCCCTCTGGGACCAGGGGAATGAATGGTTTTGGGGTCACGTGGGTTGTGTAGCAGAGCAGCAAGTGCTATTAAAGGGGAAGAAGAAATAAATTCAGACGCAGACAGCTAGAGGCTGAGATAAGCCAAATTTTTACTCTGAAGAAGGTCTCCTCCCTTGTTGGTGACCTGTCCCCAGTTCCCCAGGCGACGGCTCTGCAGGGCCTCAGCCAGCCTCTGGGAGAGGCTCCCTCTCACCCAGCTTGCTGCTTGGCGGTGGTAGGCGATGTGTGACTGCTGTTGATTTAATGGTTGAATCCCGCAAAACAAGGACGGTACGCCAGACCGCAATCATTCACCTTTGCACTGTAGCATCCTCTCAAAAGGAGCCCAGTAGACTCCAGTCCCTGTTAGGTTGCAGAATTATCTAGAAAGCGGCTAAATGTGTCCCCTTAGGGGGCTGAATGCCAGTTCTGCCATTTGCCAGCTGTGTGACCTTAGCCCCTCACCTGATTAGTGGCGACAGAGGTGGCCACAGTGCAGGGCTGTGGACAGACTAAATGAGATGAGAGGTGGAAACTGTCCAGCACAGGCCGGGCATGTACAAGCATCCAGTAGGCAACATTTGCCAGCTTAGTAAATGGCTGTCATGGGAGTGGGGCACTCAAGCGCCTACAGACAAGAGGCAGAGGTCCTGGTGAAGCAGGGGCAGAGGATGCCAGCCCAGAGGATGCCCAGCAGGTCCCTAGAGTCACAGGTGTCCCACGGAGGCTGACAGAGAGCAGGAGTGCGTCAAGGCTCTGGGGGCGCCTGTACCCCTGGCCAGCTTGGAGGTGAGGTGTCACCCACTTTTCAGAGTGACACCCGTGAGGGCGGGCCTCCTTGACATGCGGGCAGCCCTCACTTCTGGTCGCCTCTCCCGCCTTTGACTAATGGCTGACCTGACATCTTTCAGTGAGTGACCTTGTTGCAGCTGGTAATTCAAATATCTTTCAGTGTCAGAAATAATAAGCACCACCGTGAGATGAACAAGCAGAGCTTAAGCTGAGCGCAGATTAATGGGGTTTTAATACTCCTAATTTAATCACCCCTTTCTGTCGCACTGCGGGCAACATGATGTAGCAGCTAATTCTTTCTTTTAACCATGATGGGGATCTTTCCTAATCAATTTTATATTTAACATGAATGAAGGGAGGGCAGTGATTAATGAGAGAATAAATCTCACCAAACAGGCACACGCAAGCGATCAGTTAAAAATACGACGCAATGACATTTTTTTTCTTCTTCTCATGTAGTAAATTCTTCAGGGATGGGATGGGACACAACTTTGAGTCCATTTCATTGTGAAAAGGGAAAATACATCCAAGTTTTTAAAAATGTGTTGATTGGATGGGACATCCCTGGTGGTCCATTGCTTAAGACTCTGAGCTTCCACTGCAGGGTTTATGGGTTCAATCCCTGGTCAGGAACTAAGATCCCACCTGCCGTGTGGCGCAGCCAAAAAAAAAAAAAAGTGTTGGTTGGAAAGGAATGTGCACACCTGTGTTCATAATCTGAACCAATGCCTTCCGGTAAGTAGAGTGGCATTTCATAACTGCTACCTTTTGTAGGGAGCATCGTACAGAGTGGTAAAAGTCACGGACATTCACGTTGGGAAAGCACTTATATTTGAGTGTTTGGTGCTGTCCTTTACCATGGGACCGTGGGCCTCGGTTTTCTCACCTTTTAAATGGGTGTCATGGTGTCCTTTCCTTGGAACATTGTGAGGACTGTGTAGGTGAAGGCACACAGCATAATGCCTGGTGTGTACATGCCCTCAGTCTAACTTGAATTTTCATGACCCTGGAAGTTGTGTCCTCGGCTGAGATCCCAGGAGCAGGTCCTGGGATGAGAATCCACACACAAAGGGTTTGTTAGGAGGTGTTCCCAGAAACAGAGCTGTGGAGTGCGAAGTGAGACCAAGGCGAACGGGGCCACATGAGGGCATGGGATCAGGCCAGGCCCACAATTTGGAGGTGATGGTCACAGCCAAGAGCGGTCCCAGTCAGGGGCTCGGGAGCTGAGGATGTCTAGCTCACCCTGTGAGTCAGGGGCTGAGGGAGACAAGTTCCCAGTCCTCCTGCAATTCAGCCCCCGATAGCTGGAAGACAACCCTCCCAGGAAGAGGCCAGGTACACGGAAATGGGGAAGGGACTCCCAGCCATGTGGGTAGGGGTGGACAGCCACTGCCCAGGTGGTTGGGCCCATCGCTCCAGGTCACTCGGTGGGGTGTGAACAGGCACGGACCCCTGAGCAGGGGAGGAGATGGTTGGGTCAGGTGGGAGCTTGCACCAGGTGAGGTCTGTGCCCTTGCAGCACCCTCACGAGGGGCAGACGCAGGACCCCACAGGCCGAAGGAGCCCAGCTGAGCATTTATCCTAGCTAGCAGAGTGGGAGGTCTTTGCCAGTGTTGTCTTCATTCGTTAATTCACCCATTCATTCACTCATTCATCCATTTAACCTTTACTCAGCAGACGCCTAGGCTAACCAGTGACTGTTCTAGACGCAAATGAGGTACCACAGTGAATAAGGATCAAAAAAACCCCTGCTCCCATGGAGCTCGGGAGAAACTCCATAAATACAGTACATCTCAGAAGGTGAGAGTCTCTGTGCAGACAAGTCTCTCTCTCAGAGAGAGAGCAGAGGGGGCCGGGGATGGGGGAAGGAATGCAGTGTTGAGGTGGGCATCGAGGGGAGCCTACCAAGGAGGTTTGAACCGACACAGGATGGAGACGGGGGAGCTGCTGCGGGATGTCTTGGAGAAGAAGTTCAAGGTAGTGGAAACAGCAAGCACAAAGGCTCAGAGGCAGGAAACTGCCTGGCCCGGGGAGACGGAGGAGGGGTAAGGGCTTGGTGAATGGGCAGGTCTGGGTGAGGCCTTGGGGCCCCATTGGAGGGTGAATGATGTGGTCTGATGTAACTGGCTGCGAGGTCGGAGAAGAGCCTACAGGGCGGCAAGGAGATCCACAGGAGGCCTCTAAGAGCATCCAGGGGGGAGGTGGTGGAGGCTACACCAGGGTGGGAAGGGCTGGATTCTGGGGGGCGGGTGTGGGAGGGGAGAGGGAGCCAGCAGATAGGGTGTGGAGTGTGAGCTACACAGAGCAGTCAAGGAGAAGACCAAGCCTTCTGGCCGGAGCAAGAAGGAGCGGCTGTTAATCCAGATGGGGAGACCTGGGTGGAGCGGGCTGGAGCGCCGGGGGGCCAGCGGCAGGGTGGGAGTGTGCATGTGTTAAGTCTAAAACAGTCCCACTCCTGGGCATGTACCCTGAGAAAACCATAACTCAAAAAGAGTCATGTACCAGAATGTTCACTGCAGCTCTATTTACAATAGCCAGGAGATGGAAGCAACCTAAGTGTCCATCATCAGATGAATGGATAAAGAAGATGTGGCACATATATACAATGGAATATTACTCAGCCATAAAAAGAAACGAAATTGAGCTATTTGTAATGAGGTGGATGGACCTAGAGTCTGTCATACAGAGTGAAGTAAGTCAGAAAGAGAAAGACAAATACCGTACGCTAATACATATATATGGAATTTAAGAAAAAAAAATGTCATTTAGAACCTAGGGGTAAGACAGGAATAAAGACACAGACCTACTAGAGAATGGACTTGAGGATATGGGAAGAGGGAAGGGTAAGCTGTGACAAAGTGAGAGAGTGGCATGGACATATATACGCTATCAAACGTAAAATAGCTTGCTAGTGGGAAGCAGCCGCATAGCACAGGGAGATCAGCTTGGTGCTTTGTGACCAACTAGAGGGGTGGGATAGGGAGGGTGGGAGGGAGGGAGACGCGAGAGGGAAGAAATATGGGAACATATGTTTATGTATAACTGATTCACTTTGTTATAAAGCAGAAACCAACACACCATTGTAAAGCAATTATACTCCAATAAAGATGTTTAAAAAAATAAATAAAATAAATAAAACAGCCCTCGGGCATCCAAGTGAAAATGTTGAGGACAGAGTTGGATGGGGGGAGTCTGGGATGTGTGGGGAGAGTACGAGTGGCAGATATACAACGTTGGAAGTGCTCCTGGTGTGTTCATTTCTGTGGAAAGCGGGGCTGCAGCCTTGCACTCACACCTGCCTCAGGCCCTGGGTCCCGTCCTTCGCAGCTGTGAAGCTGGAGCATGTCATGGAAACCCTCTGAGCTTATTTTCTCCAGAGGAGGGAAAGAAGTTGGAGTGGAATGAGGAAGGAACAGATGAAAAATAAATAAATCATGGCTGTCATCACCGGGGGCGTCGGAGCACGTGGGCGACACACCCTCGGCAGGTTAACAATAACGAACATTTGCACGGTGTTTAATCATTAAAAAAAAATAACGCTTTCATATACATTTAGCTTTCTAAACTCAATATTATTTCACCTTCTCTTCCCCAACATTCCGGATGGGAACTGAGTGACGCAGTTTGCCTGAGAACAGGCCCGTGAGTGGCTGAGCCTGGAGGGCACCCCAGCCTGCGCCCCTCCCTCTCTCCAGAACATGGGACACTGTGGAGGACAGCCTTGAACTCGTTTCCTTCTGCACTTGGAGCTGATGGCTTGTTTCCCATTGGACCTTAGAATTTTTATATAAACATTGTCTTGTGTTTAATTTCCTCTGTTTGGGGAGGTCAATTAAAGGTCTCAGCATAATTCTATTAAAACACTTGTCTCCTGAGTGAATCGTTGAGGCCAAGTCATAAAACTTTGCAAGGGGGAAATGGACATTTGCTTTGAAATCCCTTCCTTCGCCTCAGGGAAAACGAGAAGGAAGAGAGCTTTCTGCAGAGAAAGAGCCCCAGGATCCAGTGCACTTGTCTGTTTCATTTCTTTGTTTGTGTCCCTTTTTGCCCAAAGACAGTCCACATGAAAGCCGGGGCCTGTGTCCCCCTGGAAATGAGCTCTTTCCTTCTCAACCCCAGGTGCAAGGCAGTGGGTTAGCACGCGATTAACCCAGAGCCCTCCCCCTCTGCCAAGGCCTGGGGGGGTGGGGGAGGGCTCTGGCACCATGGGGAGCAGTGAAATAGCTCTGCCTTCCTTCCCACAGGCTTGGGGATCACAAAACTCAGAGGCGATTCTTCCCTCGGCATTTTTCTCCCTTGCTTTTGAAGCCATTTCTGTTTCAAGGAAATTGAACCCATGTGTGTTTGGATTAATTGCTTCATTCCTAAAAATGTTGTTTTATAAGAGCAACTCCAGGTCCAGAAAGCTTTTAAGTTACTCTCCACGTAGCCCCAGTTGAGGCATCTGAGCAGCCCTCTTGGGCCAGCGCTGTGCTTACAGCGGGATGGGGCTAACGAGGAATTAGCAGCCCAGGCGGTGTTCAATTCACCCCTGGATCGGGTGGGCTCACAAGTCCCACCCTGACATCCAGGAAGTGTCTTGGGTCCTGCTGGGTTTGGGGCTTTGGAGAACCTCCTGTGGTCTCACGTGTAATTGGAAGTTTCCTTTTCTCCACGTCTGATTTCCAGAACTTGGCCGCTTCTCCGGCAGTTTACGTTGCCCTGGAAGAGCTTCTTAACATAGGAGGTGCTGCTAAGGTGAGTCATGCCTTCTGCTCTAGAAATTGTTTTGATGTTCAGGCTTTGAGACTGATCGGCTGGCCCTCTGTCGTGGGTTGAAGGGTAAGACCCTGGCTGCTTGGGTGGTTAAATCCACCAGGAGCCTGGGGAGTGAATGCCTAAACGAGGAGCCTTCCTTTGACATCCCTGGGCCTCGGTTTCCCCATCTGTTAAATGGGAATAACTCCTGAGCCCAGGGCTCTGAGAGCCAGTGCTCCAGGCCTCAGGCCAGCCTGTGCCTGCACCCTCCCAGGGGTGCCTGCACCCTCCCAGGGGTGCTTTGCTCAAGCCGATCCCTCCCTCCTGGGCCGTCCGCAGCCCCTCCTTCTCTCTGACTTCCTCCTCCATCTGCAGCCCCACCTGGCCTCTGACACCTTCCCAGATGACTTCACTGGGCAGCCTTCCATCCCGAGCTACCACTGCAAACTGCAAAGATTAGCGCCAGGGTGTTTTTCATTGGCTTCCTGCACGCCCCGTTCTCTTTTCAGCACCCATTCTCTCTCACACCCTCCTACACACACCCAAGAGCGGACCAAGACCTCATCACCTGCTCATTAAATTCCCTTCATTGATAAACTGCTCGGGGGGAGACCAGCCCCGGGGTGGGGGGGGAAGGGGGGACGTGATGGTGATACTGGTTTGCCCACCCTCGGGTTCTGAATTCTGACCTAAGGAGGTAAATGCGTACAAAATTCCTCCTAATGACTTGGCCCAAGTTCAAAGGCTTCAATGTCCATCTTTATCTGGATTTCCCCCTCAATCCTAGCCAGGAGTTTGCTTTTTAGCAAACAAGGAAGGATTTCTCAAAAGGGCCAATAGGCATAAAGCATGAGTATCTTCCCCTGCACCCCCTGCCCATCTCACCTACTTCTGTGCAGCTCTGTATTAAAGGCACCAGGAAGAGGTCATCTGGGGTGATAACTGTAGTGCGATGCTGACCCCGACTACCCGCAGTTAGCATCGACTTCCCAGGTCAAGGGGTCAGTCCTACAAGACTGCCCCCCTAGGACACCAGCCACAAGTCTCAGGGGTCTCAGGCCACCCAGCCTCCCAAATCTGAGATGTATTCCCTCAGGTTCAGAACTCGGGAAAGCACTACATGCATGACTGCAATTTTATTGCAAATCTGAGCCAGCCGCAAAAAGAGACACTCAGCATGAGGTCTGGGAGGGTCCCAGACACAAAGCTTCTGTGTCCTCCAGGCACGTGGTTGTGTGATCACCGACCAGGAAACTCACCCAATGTCCAGAGCTTCTACTGGGGCCTCATTACATAGGCAGGATTGATTGAACTCAGTTTCCCTCTAATCACATGGTTGGTCTTTCTGGCTTGGTCTGTCCTCTCCATGGCATAAGCTATCAGGCCCCACCATGAATAATGGAGGCATGCCTCTCACTCAGGGAATTCCAAGGATAGGAACAAAGGCCAGCCAATTCTTCATTATAGAGCAACACTTACCCCCCTTGTCATTACCCGTCCTGACTCTTGTAAGGAGGTGTCCCTGACCCAGCAGGCAGCTGGCAGAAGCAGGGTCCCAAGCGCCATGCAGAGACAATAACGGAGATCCTGTAATGAGGCCACTTCAAAGGCCAAGTGCTGTGTTCTGAAAGAAGTTAGAGCTCGAGTTCACGTGGCCATAATGAAATTTCAAAAACATGTTTTTTCTAAAAACATGGTTCCCTGAGACCTTCCCGTCAAGGTTGTATGACACTCTGCTTCAGAATTTAAAAGTCACTAAAATAGACTGCCTGTACCTCGGCCCCGTAGACTAATGAGTCTTGTTTCAAGCTGGACACCTCTCCATGATGGGATGGATTTTCAGGTCGGGGCAGCATCCACTGTGCACCAGGCAGTGGGTACAACGTGGGGGTTCAGAGGGAAGCAGACACGAGTCCCCACCACAGAAGGGCTGCAGCCTCCTTGTCATGTGGAGGGTGAGGCTAGGGACACGGACCCTGAATAATAATTTCAGTTTGGTCTGGTAAGAGTTGTGCACGCAGAGCCCTGGGAACACGGGGCATGGACCCCTGGCTCAGACAGGAGGCTAGGGTCGTCTTGGAGGGTCTAAAGGGCAAGGGGGCTTGGCTGGATGAAAGTGAGCTGAGGGGAAAAAGCAGAGAGGAATGAAACAGCAAACATAGGACATTTCAGAATACAGGAGCTTCGAGTCAGGGGCAGGCGTATCAGGAGACAAGTCAAGGGAAGCTTGGATTGTCCTGTAAGATGAGGTGGAGCCATAAATGGATAAATGGATGAACACATTGTGGTAGACACACACAATAGAATGTCATTCAGCCTTAAAAAGGAATAAAATACTGACACGTGCTTCAACATGGATGGACCTGAAAATATTATGCAAGATGAAAGAAGCCAGACACAAAAGGCCATATATTGTAAGATCCCCTTTACGTGAAATGTCCGGAATAGGTAAATCCATAGAAATAGTAAAAGCAAATGGGTGGTTGCCTGGGGCTTGGGGGAACAAAAAATGGAAAACAGCTGCTAACGGGTATAGGTTTTCCATCTGAGATGATGGAAACGTTTTGGAACTAGGTGGTGGTGATGGTTGCACAGCATTACTTAATGCCACTGAATTGTACTTAATGCCCCTGAATTGTACACATTAAAATGGTTAATCTTATGTTATACGCATTACATCTCAATTTTCAAAAGAAGGTGGGGGACTTCCCTGGTGGCGCAGTGGTTAAGAATCTGCCTGCCAGTGCAGGGGACACAGGTTCGATCCCACAAGCAACAAAGCCCGATGCACCACAGCTACTGAGCCAACGCTCTACAGCCCGTGAAACACAACTACTGAGCCTGTGTGCCACAACTACTGAGCCCATGTGCCACAACTACTGAGCCCATGTGCCACAACTACTGAGCCCACGTACCACAACTACTGAGGCCCGTGTGCCTAGAGCCCGTGCTCCGCAACAAGAGAAGCCACTGCAATGAGAAGCCTATGCACCACAACGAAGAGTAGCCCCCGCTCACTACAACGAAGAGTAGCCCCCGCTCGCCGCAACTAGAGAAAGCCCGCGCATAGCAACGAAGATCCAACACAGCCAAAAATAAATAAATAAATAAATTTATATTTTAAAAAAAGTGTGGTGAAGCCACGGAAGAGTTTTCAGAAGAGGAGGGGTGGCCACATTTGACTTTGAGAAGGCTCACTCAAGTGGCAGTGTGGGTGACAAGTTCTGGGGGCAGGGGAGCTGTAGGGACATTAGACTGCTCACCCAGGAAACAGTGAGGCTGGTACCAGGAGAGGGTTGCAGGGAAAGGATGGCGTTAAGAATATTTAGGGGCTTCAATGGGTATATATTGGTGATTGATTAAGGAATACCTTTCTTCAGACAGGCCGACTTCACTAGGATTACATTTTTTCCCAATGGGGTGTAAATTGAAACAGACTAGTGAAAAGCTTTACCTGATGGACCTTACTGTCTGCTCCATGTCAAGCCTTTATCCTGTGTAACCCAAGGGTTCACGCCCCACCTGTAACAGGGCCACCTGCCCTGCTCTGCTCTGGCCTGGGGCAGAGCAAGAGATATTCACACCCTTTCTGAGATGCTCATTGGTTTTAAAAAGTATGACCTTGAGAGCAGTTCTTGGAAAGGTTAGATCTTTAGCATCCAACATAGACACACATGTAATTTCTGAGTCTTCCTTACCTTGGCCTCCAGCATCAGAGCTGGAATCATTTCGGCACAGTCAAGCAGCTGTGGCACAAAAACGATCCCTTTCTTCACCTTCCTCTGAAACGCCCTCTGTTGTATAGTCTGAAACCTTTGTCTAGCTCTGCCCTGTCTGAAACCTTAAGACTCTTCTGAAGGGTACTTGGTGCTAGTTCTGTGTGCCAGGAGTTTTGAAAATGGCATTGAGTGCCAAGCAAGAAAGTTCTGGCCTCATCTTAGTAAAATTGTTCTTAAAGTGGGGAGGGGCAGTATTTAATTATGCACAAGAGACCCTAACTAATTTGAATATCAAGTCTGATAAGAATGTGAACAGGGACTACAGAAAACCTGGTAATGCGTGTGTTTTTTTTTTTTAACATTTTTATTGGAGTATAATTGCTTTACAATGGTGTGTTAGTTTCTGCTTTATTGGTAATGTGTTTCTAAGTCAACTAACCCATGATTTGCTCAGTTTTTGCTATGTCTTTGGCTCTCTTTTGGGTCTTGGAACACCCAAGAGGTACAGAGCCCTTGACTCTGAGACGGAAAGTTGTCTCACGTCATCTGGTCAAGCCCCAGGTGCAGGGGGCTGTTCTCTGCCCTCACACTCACACCTGCTCCAGAGACGGTCACCTGGCACAGGCCTGGCCAATCAGAGAGCCCCGTCCTCCTGATGTATTCGAGCTAGAGGCATCAGTCTAACATGGGTTGGTCGTGTGACCTCCGTGGAAATGAAGAGGAAAGCCTTGGTCCCTCTCATGGGCTTGCTGGGTCGGTGGGATGGAAGCCTGGGGCCACTCTTTCTACTACTACTTGGGTAGGGGCTGCCTGGAATGAGGCTGGCACAGAGGGAAGCAGAGGTGAAAGACAGATAATGGTTCTTGAAGACATGTTTTGCGCATTTGATCCAGCCGTGTGGAACATTTGGGACTTTCAGTTATGCAAGCCAAAGCATCCTTGTCCTTTTTTTTTTAACTTCAGCCAATTAAGCTGGTCTTTGGTCCTTCATCATCAAGCATCCCCTCCAGTACCTGCATCAGGTGGCGGCTGTCTTCTACTGAAACCCCGCAGGGATGGATGGCTGCTCACAGGTGGTCCGACCCATCATTAGATCCCTGTGCCTGGTGTCAGAGGCTTTCCCTGCCGCGGCCTCCTTCTGCATCCTAATTCTCTCTAGGGAAAGGCACCAAACTTGGATCAAACCTCTTTGTCAGCTGAACTTTGGAAAAGCTTGCCTCAAACTCCCTTCGGCATGTGGTGGGACCCCACCTCCCTCCGGAACTTCCTGGGGACATGGTGGGGGGAGGGGAGGGAGTAGCATCTGTTTCCCCCTCCATCCTGCCTTGGCTGGCTGGGCCCTGGGTACCGACCGTCTCAGCATCCCGCACATTGTCCCCATACAGTCCCGTGACCCAGAAACACAGGGTGTTTCCTCCAAACATTATCACAGGAGCATCTGTGTGCCAGCGAGGAAGGAAGGCAGTGCACAACACAGCGCCACCTGGACTCAACCCAGATTCAAGCTTACTGAGCCAGTTCCTAATCCTCCTATGGCCTCCCTCCGAACAGGGACCCCCTCCCACCCCAACTGCCCCCCACACACGGTGGCCCAAGCACCTACGTCCCTCTTCCTATGCTGGAACCCTGCCTCAGGTGGGATTTATTTTCCCACCAACAGGGTTTACACCACCCTCCCTGGGAGGCAGGTCCAGCCACAGTCACGCTGGGTTTTCAATAACCATTTGTTTTCTCTCTGCAGCCCTTGATGTACTCGCAGCCTGTGGTAAAGTCCCACCTGGGCCATCTCTCCTCCAGGTCCAGCTGACATCGCCTCTTCATCCCTCCTGCTTGCAGACCCTGCACATTCCAGGTCCTCTCCCTGGAATGCACTATGGCTTGCTCCTGTCCTTAAACAAAGCTGACTTCCAGCTGCAATCTGCCCGGTGCACAGAGTTCCTAGGAGATGGTTCCATGTGTTAGTAATACAACCCAGGCTGTGCTGGCTTCTCTTCCCATCAGTGTCTCCAGTGACCCCTGTGAAGGCTGCCACCTCTGTACATCGTCAGCAACTTACTTCTGCCAGGTCGGCCTCCCTGGCTTGTAATGATGCAACAAGAAATGTGAATGATCTTAGCAATGTTTGACCCACTGGTTCTGGGAGTTCATTGTCATTCATTTTAAGCATCCCTCCCAGGTTTATACCATTTCCAAGTTTAAAGAGCATACCTCTGCTTCTATCCAAGGTGCTGTAGAAGTGCTGACTGGCTCCAGAACAGAGCAGAGCCCTGTGGCCCTCCGCTATGGCTCTGCTTCCGGGCTGACTCATTCAGTGCAGTGTTCAACAAGCTATGGATTTCCCTACGGTTCTGTCATCTAGTCCTTGTATGACCACCTAATTTACACATGTTTATGCAAATCAGTGTATTGCCTAAGACATTCTTTGCATCCGTCAGTCTGATAACTCATTGAAAATGGAAATGAGATTCGTGGGGTGTGTTTTAGTTGCAGAGCGTTTCCAGTATTGTGTTGTGTCTCCTTCTGCATTCATGAACAAACTCTATAATAGTCTTATCCTTTTCTAAAGATTTACATCACGTTCACTGGCCTATTGTTTCTAGAATTTTCTTTTATTCCTTTCTTTTTGAGAATCAGGTCAGGCGTGGTTCATGGCCAGTTTTCCGACACCTCCCTTGCCCTCCATAATTTCTAGAAATTACCAATAGCAGCTCTGAGATGATGGCTGCTGGCTACTTAAACACGCTGGGATGTGGTTCATCGGGCTCTGGGGAAAGAACACATTTCTAGCATCTCAGGTTGCTGTGTTTCTCTCTTCACCTGGGTCTGTTGTAATCCCCTCTCTGCATTTAATTCGACGAGCAGTTCCCAGCTCCTGTGAGATGCCTGGCATTGGGCATTGTTAACCTTGCCAGTTTGAAGACCATTCTTTTTACTGGAACAGGCAGAAACAAGATGAGAATTGAGCTTTTCTACCTTCTCTCTTTTCTTGAGGGGAGACCTTGGGTGTCCCTGTTCACTTTGATCTGAAGCTTGCTTTAGAGCAGTGGGCCCCAACGTTTTGGCACCAGGGACCGGTTTTGTGGAAGACAATTTTTCCACAGACGGGGGCGGTGGGGGAAGATGAAGCTTCGCTCACTTGCCCACCGCTCACCTCCTGCTGTGTGGCCCTGGGGAGTGGGGGGTTGGGGACCCCTGCTTTAGAGGGTGTGTATTGTGTATTTGTGTGTTGTGTGTTAGTACTTTGAAGGTTCCAGGTTGTTCCCAACTCTCTGGTGCTTGTCATCAAGTTCATACCCTCTTCTCTTCCCTCCAGCTCTTTGGGTTTATTTTTTAAAAATCACTTTATTGAGGTATGATTGACATACAAAAAGCTGTACTTCTTTTTTTTTTTTTTTTTGCGGTACAAGGGCCTCTCACTGCTGTGGCCTCTCCCGTTGCGGAGCACAGGCTCCTGACGCGCAGACCCAGCGGCCATGGCTCACGGGCCCAGCCGCTCTGCAGCACGTGGGATCTTCCCGGACCGGGGCACAATCCCGTGTCCCCTGCATCGGCAGGCGGACTCCCAACCACTGAACCACCAGGGAAGACCTGTACATTTTTAATGTATACAACTTGATGAGCTTGGAGATAAGTGTACACTGTGAAACCATCACCACAATCTATGCCATAAACATATCCATCCTCTCCAAAAGTTTCCTCCCACCTTCTTTATTATTGTTACTATTATTATTATTAGAAGACTTAAGATCTACCATCTCAGCAAACGTTGAAGTCTACAACACAGTGTTATTAACCCTATGCTGTACAGTAGATCTTAGGACTTATCTCTTGCATACCCAAATCTGTGTGCCCCGTTTCCCTCTCCCCCAGCCCCTGACAGCTACCCTTCTAATCTCTGCTTCTATGAGCTTGACTACTTTAGATTCCTTGAAAAGTGGTTTCATGCAATATTTGTCTTTCTGTGTCTGGCTTATTTCACTTAGCATCATGTCCTCCAGATTCATACATGTTGCCACCAATGGCAGGATTGTCTTCTCTTTTAAGGCTAAATAATATTCCACTGTATGTGTATAACCACATTTTCTTAATTCATTTGTCTGGGTCATCTTTTACAGGTAGGCGCCTCATATAGCCTCATCTACTTCTGTACCTATTGCTCCCATCTCTCCCCAAAGCAGATTTACAGGTGCAAGGCCAGATATCATGTACAGAAATGTTCCATGAGTCATGCATCTTGGGAGAGCCTCCGACCATGGGCCTCTGTCTCTCTTTAGAATCTGTTTTCCTTCAGTTGGGGGGGACAGGGTGGTCCACACCAGTTCCTTTGCTTGCCATTTTGAAATGAAGTGGTTAGAGTCATTTTCTCAATGTTTCTGTCACTTCTTCATTGCCAACTAGCCTTATTACACAAGTCATGGGACAGTCCGTTAATCCCATTTATGAAACACTCTGCTAAGTTTGTGCATGTGTGTATAAATAAATGCAAAGAAAAGTCTGGAAGGATTTACACAGAAGATGTTAATACAAGTGGCTTTGGTAAGGGGTGGGGCTGGGGTTCAGAAGACAAGGAGAGGGGGCCGTTCACTTTTACCGTATATTTTTTAAATTAAACTTTTAATTTTGAGATAATTGTAGGTTCACAGTTGTAAAACACAATGCAGAGAGATCCTGTGTAACCTGTAGCCAGGTTTCCCTAACGGTAACACCCTTACAAAACTCTAGAACCATCTCACAGTTGATACGGTCAAGGTACAGAACATCTCCAGGGGGCTTCCCTGGTGGCACAGTGGTTAAGAATTCGCCTGCCAGTGCAGCGGACACGGGTTCGAGCCCTGGTCCGGGAAGATCCCACATGCTGCGGAGCAGCTAAGCCCGTGCACCACAACTACTGAGCCTGCGCTCTAGAGCCCGAGAGCCACAACTACTGAGCCCATGTGCCACAACTACTGAAGCCCGTGCGCATAGAGCCCGTGCTCCACAACAAGAGAAGCCACTGCAGTGAGAAGCCCGCGCACCACAACGAAGAGTAGCCCCTGCTAGCCACAACTAGAGAAAGCTGCGTGCAGCAACAAAGACCCAATACAGTTTAAAAAAATGATTAATTAATTAATTTAAAAAAAGAACATCTCCATTAGCACAAGGACCCCACTGTTACCTTTTTACAGCCACACCCACTTCCCTCCAGCCTGATCCTCTCCTTAACACAGCAACCATTATTCTGTTCCCATTTCTGTAATTTCGTCATTTCATGAATGTTATATAAATGGAATCATACAGTATGTAACTGTATGAATCACGTTTTTAAATTTTTAAACTTATATTTACTTATTTTTGGCTGTGCCACATGGCTTGTGGGATCTTAGTTCCCCGACCAGGGATCGAACCCAGGCGCACGGCAGTGAAAGCATGGAGTCCTAACCACTGGATTGCCGGGGAATTCCCTGAATCATGTTTTTTTATTTTTCTGTATTTTATGATGCTTTGACATCTCAGGGCTTTGTGGACCCAGGGACAGACTGCCTCTCCCAGTGTTGGCTAATTACTGGAGAAAGGGAAGGTGCCTTTGATATGCAAACCAACAAGTCCCGAGTTCATACCCTCCTCTGCGTCCTCTTATCAGAATCCTGCAGTCTGGGATGCTATCTGCTTGCCCTAAATCACCCAGGGTCAGGTGCCAGATGACTAGGGACCACCTCTAAAGCCCAGAACCCACCAAAATTATTCAAACTAGCCAATCCTGAGACTGCTTCCCATGCCTGCCTTTTCCCCCCCAATGGAAACCGCACTAAAGTCTCATGCCCACGCTTCCCCTCGTTCCTTCTGCCTACTGATCGATGCTGTGCTTCCGTGTGTAGCCCTGTGTGGTGCACAGTGCCTCCAATTTCCAGGAATCAGAGTGTAAACTTCTTCCTACACGACAGTCATTGTCATGTCTGCGTGTCTTGCCATACCTGATTAAAACAAATCCTTGGTACATTTTCAACCAGTAACTATTTGGGATTGGCTTTTTTTTTTTTTTTTTTTTTGCGGTACGCGGGCCTCTCACTGTTGTGGCCTCTCCCGTTGTGGGCCACAGGCTCCGGACGCGCAGGCTCAGCGGCCATGGCCCACGGGCGCAGCCGCTCCGCGGCATGTGGGATCCTCCCGGACCGGAGCACGAGCCCGTGTCCCCTGCATCGGCAGGCGGACTCTCAATCACTGCGCCACCAGGGAAGCCCGGGATTGGCTTTTTTTACCCAGTATAATTTCTTGGAGATTCACCCAGGTTGTCGTGTGTATCAAGAGTATGCTTCATTTTATTGTGAGTGTATCCCACGGTATGGATGTCCCAGTTTGTTTAGCCATTTACTTATTGACATAATCTGAGTTGTTTCCAGTTTTTCACTATTTGGAATATTTCTGCAATATCTATTCATGTACAGGTTTTTGTGTGAACCTAAGTCTTCATTTCCTTGGGACAAATGCCCAGGAGTGCAATTGCTGGGATGTGTGGTAGCTACATATTTAGTTTTTAAAAGCAACCACCTGGACTTCCCTGGTGGCGCAGTGGTTAAGAATCCGCCTGCCAATGTAGGGGACACAGGTTTGAGCTCTGGCCCGGGAAGATCTCACATGCCGTGGAGCAGCTAAGCCCATGTGCCACAGCTACTGAGCCTGTGCTCTAGAGCCCACAAGCCACAACTACTGAGCCTGTGTGCCACAACTACCGAAGCCCGCATGCCTAGAGCCCGTGCTCTGCAACAAAAGAAGCCACGACAATGAGAAGCCCCCGCACCGCAACGAAGAGCAGCCCCCACTCACCTCAACTAGAGAAAGCCCCGCGTGCAGCAACGAAGACCCAACGCAGCCAATAAATAATTAATTTTTAAAAATTGTATATATAAAAAAAGGAACCACCAACTGTCTTCCAGAGTGTTTGTACCATTTTCCATTCCCACCAGCAATGTAGGAGTGATGTAGATTCTCTGCATCCTTACCTGTATTTGGTGTTATATTTTATTATAACCATTTGTAAAGGTAGGTAGTGATATCTGATTGTGTGTGTGTTTTTCTTAATAAATTTATTTATTTTTGGCTGTGTTGGGTCTTCATTTCTGTGCGAGGGCTTTCTCTAGTTGCAGAGAGCGGGGGCCACTCTTCATCGCGGTGCACGGGCCTCTCACTGTCACGGCCTCTCCCATTGTGGAGCACAGGCTCCAGACGCGCAGGCTCAGTAGTTGTGGTTTTAACTGGTATTTCCTTAATGCTTAATGATGTGAGTATCTTTTCATGTGCTTATTTGCCATCTGTATATCCTCTTCAGTGAAATATCTCTTCATGTCTTTTTCCCATTTTCTAATTGGATTTTCTCTTTCTTTCTTTTTTTTTCCTTTTTTCTAATTGGATTTTCAGTTGTCTTTTTTTTTTTTTTTAACAGTTGGGTTTTGAGAGTTCTTTATATATTCTAATTATTAGTCTTGTGTTTGGTATGTAGCTTGCAAATATTTTCTCCCAGTCTGCAGCTTTTCTTTTCATCCTCTTAATAGGATCTTTCATGGAGCAAAAGGTTTTAATTTTGATGAAGTCCAAATTATCAGTTTTTCCTTTTATGAATTGTGCTTTTGGTGTCAACTCTAAAAGCTTTTTAGCTAGCCCTAGATCTCTAAGACTAGATCTTAGATCTTCTTTTTTTTTTTTCTTAAAAATGTTATAGCTTTACAATTTACATCTAAGTCCATGACCCATTTTGATTAATTTTTGTGTAAAATGTGAGAACGAGGTTTTTTGTTTTTATGGGTGTCCCATTGCTCCAGTAACATTTGTTGAAAACACTATCTTCCCTCCGTGGGTTTGCTCTGGCACCTTCGTCAAAAAATCATTTGGGCACATTTCTTTTGGTCTATTTCTGGGTACTCTGTTCTGTTCCATTGATCTGTGTATCTAATTCTCTGCCAATACCACATAATCTTGATTACTGCAGGTAGATAAAAAGTCTCCAAAATAGGGTAGAGTGATTCCTCTCATTTTATTGTTTTTCAAAATTGTTTTAGCTATTCTAGTTCCTTTACTTTTCCATTTAAATTTTAGAATAATCCTGTCTATAGCTACAAAAAAATCTTGCTGGAATCTTAATAGGAATTACATTACCTGTGTAACAATTTGGAAAGAATGGACATCTTTGCTATGTTGAGTCTTCCAATCCATGAACACGATATGTCTCTCTACTTATTTAGGTTTTCTTCTATTTCTTTGATCAGCATTGTGTAGTTTTCAACATACAAATCCTACACCAAGTTTTGTTAAGTTTACACCTAAGCATTCCTCTCCCTCTTTTTTTGGAGTGGTTATTAATGGTATTGCTTTTCAATTTTGGTGTCCCTATGGTTATTGTTAGTATATAAAACTATGATAAATTTTCGTATGTTTGTTTTGTGTCTCATCACTTTGCTGAACTCACTTATTAGTTCTAGGAGGGTTTTTGTTTGTTTGTTTGTTAATTCTTTGGGATCTTCTAAGTAGACAATGATGTCATTTACAAATAGGCACAGCTTTATTTCTTCCTTCCAGATTTGTATGCCTTTTATTTCCTTTACTTGCCTTATTGCATTGGCTGGACTTACAGTGTTATGTTGAATGAGTAGTAAGAGCAGACATCCTCACTTTATTCCCAATCTTAACAGGAAAGCATTTGGTCTTTCACTAGTAAGTATAATGTAATCTGCAAAGACTTTTTTCCAAACAAGGTCCCATTCACAGGTTTTAGGTAGACATGTCTTTTGGGGGCCCCCATTCAACTCACCGCAGCTGGTGACTAGCCTTGGTTGTGCTTGGGTCCAGTCAGGGACTGACCATGGTGGCCCAGGAACTCAGCAAACATATGAGGTGGGCTTGTCTCTGAAGAGACACCATGTCCTGCCAGTACTCAAGGTGGAAGTTGAGACCTAGCTGTGCAAGGTGGGGAAGTTTTTCAGGCAGGAGGGATGGGTAGCCTGCTGTCCCAGGGGGCAGCTCCATCTGAGGGGCAGTGACAGAGAAGCAGGAGCCTCCCTCATCGGGTACAAGGGGTGCTGAGCTGGGGCCTGGGGAGGCCCAGGGGAGACTGCAGTCATTCAGGGACCCACCTGGGAGGGCTGTGAGCTGGGCGAGGAGCAGGCTGGGTTTGGGTGGCTGGGCAGTTTTCCCAAATCAAGGTATTTTAAACCAAGACTTAAGTCCTGAGCTGGACACCAAGAAAGACTCTTATCTCCTCACCATCTGTAATTGCTTGTGACCTTATAAATCCCCTCATCTCCGTGGGGTCAGGTTTATCTCATTCCTGTTAGATGGCTGGAGGCTGTGTTGTCGTCTGCCATCCTTGGCTATCAAGACTCTATTTCACAGCAGAGATAAACTACAGTCCCTGTCTACCAAAAGTCCCTACCCTAGGGGAGAGAAACAAAGGAAGCAACATTAAAAGGCAGCTTGGTAAGTGCTGTGACGGAGGCTGCATGTGGATGGCTGCGAGGTGCCAGGTGCCTTCTGCATGTTGGCTCACCCCCATTTTACAGATGAGGAAACAGAGACTCCCAGAGGCAAGGCCTCTGCTGTAGTCACACAGCTACTAAGGGGTGGGGTTGGAATTCCACACACCATCTTCCTGACCCCAGAGTCTTGCCCTTTCTGGAACCGCATGCTGCTCGTGAGTGCGAGAGAGGTGATGTTGTTTGGGGTGATGCCTGCCAAGGGAGCAGGATGGGGCAGGGTGCTCCCCCACCCCGTGTTGCTTTCTGGCAAAGCCTGGGGTCACCCAACAGGGAGCTCCAGAGTAAAGATGGCCCTAGAAGGGCCACGTGAGTGGTGCACCTCCTGGCTGCCTCTGTGATGGACGTGTGGCCAGAAGTATCATGCTCATATCAGGGGTCCCTGTGTGAGTGTCCTGGGGTTGGCTGATAAATCACCACAAGCCGGGGAGCTTGAAACAACACAAATTTATGCTCTTACAATTCTGGCGGCCAGAGGTCCGAAACCAAGGTTCATGCAGGGTCATGCTCCTTGCAGAGGGTCTAGGGAAGAATCCTTCCTCACCTCTTCTGGCTTCGGGGGGCTCCAGGCACTTCTTGACGTTCCTTGGATTGTAGCTGCCTCACTCCAATCTCTGTTCTGTGTCTCGTGGACTTCTTCCCGGTGTGTTTCCAATTCTCTTTCTTCTTATAAGGACACCAGTCATTGGATTTAGGGCCCACTGTGATCCGGTACCACCTCATCCTAACGAATTACATCTGCAAAGACCCTATTTCCAAATATGGTCACGTTCTGAGTTTTCAGGTTAACATGAATTTTGGGGAGACCGTTATTCAACCTGGTATAGTCCTTATTCAGAACTGGAAGAGTTTTTCAGAAGAAGTGAGCTCTAAAGGAGACCTAGAGCGAGGAGGGGAAGGAACCAGTGTATGCAAAGGCCCAGAGTCTGGAAAGCACGAAGCTGTTTCGGTATGATTAGAACATTCTAGAAAGGGGGCAGAGTGGGGGTTGCATTACAGCAGGGCCAGGTTAGGAAGGGGCCTCCAGAGCCTTGTTCTGGAATCTGGCCTTTATCCTGAGCTGTGGGAGGGCCCTAACTCCCTCGAGAGGGCATCAACTTCCTCCACCTCTCCAACCCTGCTTTGCTGCCTGGCCTCCCTCCAGAGGACAGACGCGGAATCCAGCCTCCTACCGGCTCCTCCCACCTCCCCGCCTCCAGTGCCCAGGGCACCAGTGACCCACAATCCTAATTAGAGCCGCGGAAGGGATTGGGCCAAGAGAGCAAAGAGGGAGGATGAGTGTAGCATTGCAGGGGTCGGGCGGGGGGGTGGCGGTGGCTGGAAATGATGTGACACCCATCCTGCCACACAGAGCAGGTGGCAGTCAGCCTGGACAGCAGCCCACGGGTAAGGAAGTGGAGGCGTGTGGGCTCAGCTGCAGGAGTTGGAAACCATCACAGTCCTGTTGGGTCTCCTCTCTGAGTTGAGAAGCAGGCGAGGAGCGATTGGGAAATGTCAGGGTGGAGCCCTTCTTCCCAGACGGTGGATGTCAGATCAAGCAGCCTGTCTCCGGCCTCTCTGTGCCCCTCTTGCGTCCTTGGGGACTGGGCTGTTCTAGAGCCTGGAACGGGAATCCCTTTTCCTCTTGGGGGATACGAGCTGTTTTAGAAACCGAGTTTCCTCCTGCTGGCTGATCTCAACCTTGAGAGGTCACGCAATTCATATCCTGCCTGGGGGTAGGACCAGACCTAAGCTGAGCCAGGGCGGTGAGGCAGCCCCTCCTCTGGGTGCCCCCCCGAGGAGACGTTCCTGAGTAATCCGCGCAGCAACCCACCGCACAGCGCTGATCATGAGACCCCCAGCCCGCTCTGCCTCCCTGCTCAGCTAGGCAGGTTGCCATAGTGACAAGCAGGTGTTCGTTTCTCCATCATAATACCAGAGTCTTCCCAGGCTCTGCCCAGCCTGGCCCCAAAACACAGCCCAGGGGTGGGGAAGAAACCCTGGGGTCCCCACGCAGAGGCAATCAAATAGCAAGGAGAGGAAGTGGGAGGGGCGAGGGCGGGGAAAGTGTCAGAGATGACCGCGTCTTTGCCAGTCAAATCCTGACACCGCCCTGAGTTATTTCCTCAGTGGGAAGTGTCCAAAGAGGTCCCGGAACCCAGACTATGGTGCTCGAGACTTTTATTTGGGGGGTGGGAGGTGGGGGTAGAGGCCGTGGGTCTGTCTTTGAGGTTGTAAATGTCTGTTTGAGGCCTTACTGATCGCACAGGGGCCACGGAGGCGGCCACCTGCGGGTGGGAATCGCTCACCTCTGCAGCCCCTGGAGGAGTAAAGGGAGTGGGAAGGGGGAGCTTTCGACCCTGATCTGATGTCTGCAGAGAACTGAGCCCCAGCCTGGATGCCGTGCTCAGTCCTTCTGAACGAAACAGCCTCTGCAGATTCAGGTTTGTAAGTGATAAGGACGGTACAGGAGAAGAAGGCTTTTCCTTTGCTCTCCTGCCTTTCCGGGCATGAGTTAGTCCCCCTGAGAGACCACCCTCCAGCTGTGGGCTACCCCCGAGGGGGTGTGGTGAGTCACAGAGGGTTGAGGTGCCGACAGGAGGCAGCAGAGCTGGCCCACCCACCCAGCCCTCATCCAAGGAGGGCAGGTCTCTGAACAGAAGCCAGGGCCCAGGGGCCCAGTCTCCAAATAGTCGGAGAGTCCAGATCCGACAGCCAAGATGGACTATAGGGGATCCATTTCCTAACCCCAGCCGTGCTTTTTGGAGCGTCCAGTTTTCCTGTGTGCAGTCTCTAACTCACGATGCGGTGATTAGCCTTGTGTCCATGTGGCCGGGCTGTGGTACTCAGCTTACTCGATCAAACATGAATCGAGGTATTGCTGTGAAGGCATTTGGTAGATGTGGTTAACATGTGCAATCAACTGACTTCAAGAGAAAGAGACCACCCTCGATGATGTGGGTGGGCCTCGTCCAATCAGTCGAAGGCCTTAAGAGCAAAAACTGAGGTTTCCTGGGGAGGAAGAAACCTGGCTCCAGACTGCAGCAGCCCCTCCCGCCTGAGGCCTGGCAGGCCTGCCCTCTGAATTTTAGGCTTGTCAGCCCCACAGTCAACAGAGCCAGTTCCTTAAAATAAGCCTCTCTCTGGAGAACACTGGCTGATACTCCAATGGCTCGGATGCCTGTCCCAGCAGCCGTCAGTCCTCTCTCTGCTTTCACTGTGCCTGGGGCTCAGTGTTGACATGGGGTGGCCGGAGAAAAGACCAGGAGGGGTGCTTGGGCCACATATGGACGGCCTTACAGTTAGGGTGGCTGAGTTTGAGTTTAGTTTGGTTGGCAGTGGGGGAGTTGAAGTTTTCGAGCAGGAGACGGGCATCCCTGGGATAGGACAGGGTGGGGACAGCCATTGGGAGGAGGAGAGGGGCAGAGGGAAGACATGGCTTTTCCAGTTGGAGCTGTTCAGCCACGGCAGAGGGAGAAATGCAACTGGGGAGTCACTCCCCAAGAGGTGAAATTATGTTAGGAGCAATAGATTCCAGCAATAAACACAAATCAATAGATACTTGAAATGGACAAAGGGGTTTCTGTTTAGAAGAGGCTGGTTGTAAAGCAAAGAATTATCTTACAATTAGACTAACCATGACATCCCATGTCCTTGTAAGTTTGGATTCCATATTTAGAATTTTTAAAAGATCAGAGCCTGTCTGCATTCATCCCCAATGTCACTGGCCTTCTCTTCCCCCAGGCCTGAGCCCACGTAATGGAACGGGGATCCCCGCTCCACTGCATTCCCTCCCCCCTCCCAGTAGACAGGGTGGTGAGCCCCCCAAGCACAGGTGTTGAATGCTATTGCAGAGAAAGGGGACTGGCGGGGTCTGGCATAACGGGGTGGGGTCAGGCTCTGCCTGCAGCATCCTTCCGGGGCATTGTCACAAAGAGGGGACAGGTGACTTCCTTTGGTGCTATAGTTGTTTCCTGTGGCTGCTGTAATGAATTACCATGAACTGGGTGCCTGAAAACAACAGAAATGTCTCCTTTCACAGTTCTGGAGGCCAGAAGCCCGATATCAAGGTGTCCGCAGGGCCGTGCTCCCTCCAGAGGGTTTAGGGGTGATTCTGTTCCTGGCCTCTTCCAGCTTCTGGTGGCCACTGGAATTCCTGGGCTTGTGGCTGCAACACTCCAGTCTCTGCCTCTGTCTTTATAGGACCTTCTCTCTCTGTTTCTCTCCTCTTCTGTTTCTTATTAGGACACTTGCCATTGGATTTAGGGACCACCCAGATAATCCGAGATGATCGCATCTGCGATCCTTAACTTAATTACACCTGCAAAAGTCCTTTTTCCAAATGAAGTAACATTCTCAGGTTCCAGGAATTAGGATGAGGAATTTGGGGGCGACTACTATCAGTCCGCTGTGGGCTTGGAGAGGGGTGGGCCTGTGGCGGGTGCCAGCCTCCTAGAGAGTCTACCGCAGGCCTGTCTCTCCTGTCCCTCTGCCCCACGCCCTCCTTGGCTGTTCAGTGCCCTCCTTTCTCCCTGGGAGGTGCCCCCACCTGGGTCTCCCTTTCTAAGCTGCACCCGTTTCCTCACATGCTTCCCTCCAATAAAATTAACATATTTTCCATCCTATCCCTTCTCTAACCCGAGAAATCATTCCGTTCTCACGTCAGGAAGGGGAAACATGTTTTGTCTGTTCCAAACAGTGGGCTGGATCTAAGAAATAAAGAGATGCGGGTTTGAATCCCATCTCAGAATTGTTATCAGCTGTGTGTTCCAGGGGGCGTCAAATCCTTCAGCTTCCCGCATCTTCCTCTCCCCACCTACAAAATGGAGATCATAAAATGCTATACACTTTGGATGAGAAAAATAGTTTCTGGAACACATTTGCTCTCACCCCCATCCTGGTAATCTCTCTCCACTAATAATAGACTTAATTATTTAAACTTAATTTGTTAGAGGTTTGATGTTTAATTTGAAAATCCTCATGAATTATTAATATTTAATAAATAATAAAATTTAATACATATTAACTGGGGTTTAAATACATAAACTATTTGATTTCTAAATTCAATGTCTATTTAAAAAATAAAACAGATAAGAATCACTCCTCCGATACACCAGACCCTGGGGACATCCTCGTGGAAATCACAGCCCCTGTTCTCTGTCCGTGAAAGCAGCATGAGTGGGCACCCCTGTGTCCTCAGGCCGGCTGCACGCAGAAGAGATTGGGAGGTCACCCCCTCGCCTCCCCAAGACCCAGACCCAGTCTAAGTGAGCCTACCGCTTGCTGGGCCCCTCTCTTGAAATTTCCCCCATGGTAGCTGCCTGCAAAGTGGACCACCGCCCAGGGAAGGAAGGAGGCTGTCTCAAGAAGGAGGCTTCTTATAGGGAAATCGAACTGCACGTAGATAGACACACCGTGCTTTTTATTTGAATATTAACTGGCACTGAGATATAGCGTGAGTCTAGTTATATCAGCAATTAGTTACTGACGAGGTTCTGGGATGGCCACTGCCCCTGATTCTGACACAGACGTTCCCGTAAAGTGGGCTGACTCTGTCCCCCAGCAGCCTTGCCATTGCCATCCTTGGGCGAACGGGGTCTTGTGTGTCACCCAGAGACAATACCTTTGCCTTTCCCAGGGACAAGAAGCCAAGTGACCACCCACAGGACTGGTCTAACCGTGTCTCACCCTTTGGAGGGAACCACTCGAGGTGGGTGAGCCCTCGGGGCTCTGGGCCCACTCTGGGCCCTTGCGGCTCTCTAACCGTCCCTTGGTTCAGGGCTTTTCCTGCTCTTTAAGGATGCACAGGGCTTTCCCTGGTCATTCCATCCTCTGGGGAAGAGCCAGGCAGCTGGACACGGGTGCCCAGAATCCCGGGCAGGGCAGGGTCCTGGTCAGGGCACGCCTGCGATGCCGGGTCAGCTGCGGCCGAGCAGGGGACAGCTGCCCCGGTACCTCCTGTCGTCTGGCAGCCCAGCTGGCATGGGCTGCACTGCCGTCTCGTTTCACAGCCTGCACGTCGGCTTCCTGCTCCAGACTGGAAGCCCCTTGAGGGCACCTGCCTGGCCTTGCCCACCTGTGCATGCCCAACCCTTAGTGCGAAGCCTGGCACACAGGAGGTGCTCAGGAATTCTCCAATAGTGGAGCGTAAAAGGTGGGGGGACATTCTTTCTCACAGCTTCCCTTGGGGTGGCAGTGCCCGCAGCCCCTCCTCGGCATCTCCCTCCATCCCCAGGTTCAGGTCCCCCGTCCTCCCTCCCGGCACCCCTACCCCACTGGCTGGGGCAGGACCGGCTGAGGTAGCCGGAGAAGCCGGGCCGCAGGTGTCCTGCTGTAGGGGAGGATTTGCGGGAGAAGCCGATTAAAAGCCGCCTCTCCGGGTGCTAATTCTCTCACCCCCGAGCTTCCCGTGGCTGCCTCACTGCTGCGTCTCAGACTGAAGGATTGCGTGGAGTTTTAAATGGGAGAGAAGGAGCATTTCTGATCTCATTTTCCAGTATTTCAGCTGTGCCATAATCTATTTACCACACAATTTGTGTCACTTTGATAAGCGGCTGCTTCAAGAGTGCATTTATTAAAATCAAGAGCGGGGACAGCTTTCAAGTCTCTCAAGAATTGTAATAAATGTTTGAAATTAGTCATTCTGGTGTTTGTCATGGTTCACGTCATGTATTCCATCGCGGTGACAAGCAATAACGCCCTGCACACGCGTCCTCTTTGGTGACGATGGTGGAGTCGCTCTGATGCCCTCATGCCAGGGGTGTCAGGGCAGGGCTGGGCTGGAGGGTGCAGGAGACCCACGCCGGCAGCTCAGCCTGGTGGAATGCTCTTTTAGCCTAACCTTTCATCCTTGAAAAGGAGCGAAATGGCCTAGAGCCACTTTGCCTCCCACCCCCCTCGAAAACCCTCAGCTCTTCTCTCTCTCTGGGCACCAGGGCCTCCCCTCCAGCCCCCATTCCTGCCCAGCGGTGCTATCTGAGGATGTTGTAACATCATGGCTGGTTTACCGTTTTCTTTGGGGCTTTTATAGCTGTGGGAAGTAACCCTGACCTCAAATATGTCACCTTCTCAGAGGCTCAAGTTCTGCAGGATTTTGAGGCCCAGGAAGTGGGGAGGAGAGTCACTGAGGCCATTAGAGGGATTGGATGGGATCAGGGAAGAGCCGTTTCCTGCCTCTGTGGTGTCTTGGGGTGCATGACCCCAGAAATGAGGATCAGAGCGTGAAAACCATTTTTATTAGAGACACTGGGAATGGGCCCAGAGCAGCTGAGGCTTGGTGCTGGGTGGGAGAGGTGGGAAGGACCAGGGGACATACATTTTCTGGTTGGCTAGAGGATGTTCCTTCCGAGGGGTCATCAGAGCTGGTGGCGAGGCCCCTGGGTGCCCTGGGGGCCCCCCAGGCCACTTGCTGTGGGTACCATCCCGCTGCCGGGCCTAGGTCCAACCACAGAGGAAAAGCTGAGGGGGCAGGTGTCCCCAGGTCCCCTGGGGAGCAGGTGACAGAGGAACACAGGGGCTCAGGGTGGGCAAGGGAATGGTGGGGCCCCTTTGGCTGACAGGCTCTCTCTTCTGGGGAAAAGCATCCGAATTTTGTTTGTGTTCAAGGGCCGGTGAAAAGTCCTTTATGTTCTGCTAAAAGTATTGAAAACAGTCATTCCACCTCTCTTGAGAAAAGCGTTTTAGTAGCGCAGCAACTGAAGCTCACCTGTTGCGGGGGGTGTGGGTGTGTGCGTGGCAGTGAGACAGACAGACAGACAGACAGAGACTTGTAACTAGAACCTCACAGTGAGAGGTCTGAACCATTTGCTCAGGCCTGTGTTTCCCAGGTGAAGCTCTTTCTCACAGATGTGAACAGTAAAAGTGGCTTTTTCTCTACTATAGTTTTATATATAGAAAAGGAAAACAGTCAGCCTTCTGTGAGTCTGATTTTAAAGGAGACATACCCTCATTACCAGATGTTTTGAAAAATATAGAAAAGAACAAACATAAATATATTTTTCAAAAAAGAGCCATGATTCTCTAGACAAGGTGGGGGTGACCCTTATTTTACTCAGTAATGGCCCCAAAGCACAAGGGTCAGCAAGGCTGGCAATTCGGATAGAAGCCGTAAAATGCTTCCTTTAAGTGAAAAGGTAAGGGACTTGCCTGGTGGTCCAGTGGTAAAGAATTCACCCTCCCGTGAAGGACACACAGGTTCGATCCCTGGTCGGGGAACAAAGATCTCACAAGTCGCGGGGCAGCTAAGCCTGCACACCTCAACTAGAGAGCTTGCGTGCCGCAGCTACAGAGCCCTTGAGCTCTGGAGCCTGTGTGCCGCAACTTGAGAGAGAAAACCCGCACGCCACAACTAGAGAGAAGCCCTCGCACAGCAACGAAGAACCTGCGTGCCACAACTAAGACCAGATGCAGCCATAAAAATAAAATTAATAAATAAAATAAATATTTTTTTAAAAGTGAAAAGGTAAAAGTTCTCAACTTACTAAGAAAAAAAATCGTAGGTTGAGGTTGTGCAATCTTCTACCTGTGAAATTGTGAAGAAAGAAAAAGAAATTTGTGCTGGTTTTGCCGTCACAGCTCAAACTGCAAAAGTTACCGCCATGCTGCGTTACGAGTGCTTAGTTAAGGTGGAAAAGGGATTACATTTGTACAATGAGACATTTTGAGAGAGAGAGAGAGAGACCACATACACAAAACTTTTATTACAGGGTATTGTTATACTTATTCTATTTTATTATTAGTTGTCGTTAATCTCTTACTGTGCCTAGTTTATACATTAAACTTTATCATAGGTATGTACTTACAGGAAAAAACATAGTCTATGTAGGGTTCGGTACTATCTGTGTGTTCAGGCAGCCACTGGGCGTCTTGGAAAGTATCCCCTGCAGATAAGGGGGGACTCCCGTACATTTCTCAAAATGCAGATCTGGTCATGTCACTTGTCCCAGCTCCAAGCCCTCGGTGGCTTCCTTGTGGCTCGGAAGATGAAGTCCAGCCCACGCACCTTCCACTGCAGCCCTCGGCACGGGCTGGGAACGCCTCCAGCCCTTCACTTCTTCTGAGAAGCCTCCCTGGCCCTGCGTCGCTGGGGGACCCCTTCCTCTTATTCCTCCGGGCCCCCAATCCCCTGGCCCTCCTTCCTGGCCAGGCACAGCTGCACATTTTCATGGCTGTAGGGATCATTCGGTGAATGTGTCTCTACTTCCCCTGGGGAGCATGCATCCCAAGGGTGAGATGGGGCTGTCTCGCAAAGCCCTGGGCCCCAGCTCCGGAGGCAGCAAGGACGGCAGGGGGTTAGCCCTGCTCAGGCGAACAGATTGGCAGCTCCCGGTGGCAGCACCTCATCCTCTCACTGCCCTGGGGCTCACGTCTATCCGGCAGGACATCCTGGCAGCACCTCCCCTGGGGGGAGGCCTTGTGCCTCCCAGAAGTGTGTGGGTCTCTCCCCTGAGCAGGACAGAAAGGGCCAAGCCCCACCTTTCACCCCTGACTCTCATCTCAGGCCCGTGTATTGAGCTCAGGTCACTCTTGACAGTGGCCAACTCACTTTCTGTGTCACTCTCGCCCTCACGTCCGCTCCCTGGGTCAACGTCTCGGGCAGGTCCTCCCCAGAAGCCCGTCTCAGGTTGTTTCTGGGTCACCCAAGCTAAGACACCAATTTTTAACTCTCACCCTTGGCTTTTTACCCATTCAGATGCTCAGGCTTCTGTGCGGAAAGCCCACTTTGTAGCCTTTGTTTGGGGAGCAGGGGGTACCCCAGGTTTTCCGGCTGAGTGTCCCCCTGTAAGAATCACTATAACCTCACCTATGCTCTTTCTTCCTTCCCCTCCATGAGCCCTTTCTTCTTCTGCCTTCTCGAGTCCCTCTTCCTTCTCCTCTCCCGCTTTTCAAAATTGTCCCTCAGGCCTTCCTGCTGCTGGTGTATAGACATGCAGATCTTGGCCCCATTTTGCATGAAGGTTTGACCTTGGGCAGAGCTGCCGCCCAGGATGGATGTGTTGTGGCTGCATTTAATCATCAAGAGCGGCTCAAGCCTTGAGAAACCACGGAGACCCAATTCCCCGTCCCCTGACTCGAGATGGCAATGAACTTCCGAGAAATAGCTAATCAATGAATTGAACAAACCATTCAGGCAGTTAACCCTCTCCGTCAGGACCTTCATCACAATTGCAGAAGTAAATAGGGGGGTGGGGAGCAACACCTGGGAGGGGGGGTGGGGAGCTTGTATTAACCCCTGATGTCTTCGGGCGGCGGGGGGGGGGTGGGGGGGGTGGAAGGATGCCCTGCCCTCCGGAGATTTGATTTCTGAGAGGGGACGAGAGATGCAGCTTGGTCTAGCTACCTGTCTGGCTCTCTCTACCCACACTGAGCTAGGAGCACAGACAATTTTCTCAGCTGCCCCATGAAATTATTTTTGAAAACCGTAAGGTGCCTCTTAGCTGTTCAGAGCTGACGACTACATCAACTGTCCCCTCGGCCAAGAACCCACCAGGTCTCCCCTCCGCCCGTCCGAATCTCGAGTTCTGCCACCTCCCTGTCCAAGAAAGGAGGATGATTCTAGACGGGTCAGCTGGAGTGGGGGACTATTGCCTTTCAATAAATATTTTATTTAAAAACGTAAAAATTCTGTAAGACAAAAAAAAATTCAGCTGAGCAAAAAGAAATTAAATGTAAATCGTTCTAAAACTCACCTCCCAGAAAGAACTGATAAGACAGGGGGTGTATGTTTTAGTGTAATCTTCACAGGGGCTTTCCTGCTCCCAGCTTTATAATCATAGGAGTGTGTGTGTGTGTGTGTGTGTGTGTGTGAGAGTGTGTGTGTGTGTGTGTGTGTGTGTAAGAGAGAGAACAGGCAGTAGCAACAAGCAGCAAGATGCTGAGACGCTGGGTCATGGCGAGCTGCCTGCCTTGGGGCTGGAATTTTCCATGGCAGTAAATAAATCTCCTCTGCGAGGTGGCAGGCACAGAGAGGACATGAGTGAGGTGCCAGCATCAGCCCAGTGTTTACTGCACAGAGAGAATATTTACAGCTCCATCTTTGGTGTGAAATGTGGCTCTTCCAGACCCTACGAAGGTCACTGGAATGTCAGGAGAATTTATGGGTGTTTTATAGCACATTTGTGCCGGGGAGCAAGGCGATGGGATTCTGTGCCTCAGTACCCGGAGCAGAGAGACACCCAAAGAGGGAGAGAGGGAGCAGCTGGCTGAGAACCCCATCCCCCCAACCCATCACGCTCATTTATGCCAGTGTGATTCTATTTGTCCGTGTGTGTGTAGAACATATGTTACTCTAAGGCTGGGGAGGGGAGGTTAAAATGTGCAAAAGGGAAAAACAATTAGAAGATTCATGAATCACGATTCTGTTTCTGCTTCTACTGTCAGGGCTAATTATTTCTTGGTTTTACGTAAAGGATTCTGCATTCATTAAAGCCAGGAAAGTCCCAAGTAGATTATAGTTTTAGATTCCAGAATCCTAGCGTGGGGCAGGGACCTCCAGATAATAAAATTTATTGTCATTTTCAGTTGAGAAAGCCGAAGGCTGATGACTTTCTGTTTAATAAGCTTGCATGTTATCAGAATTATGGGGGGGGGAGTGGTTTGGAAGGTCTGAGGGAAGTAGGTTGGGCTTACGTCTCCAGAGGGTCTCCTGATAACCTGCAGTTGGTCCCATGCCAGGTGCTTGCACGTATCCTATGGTCTCGCTGGGTGGTGCTTTAGTGCAGGTACTTGTCTGGTTCCTCTTGAACCAGTCATGTGTTTATTCATTCATTGCCCCCCCCCACATCATGCTGGAGGGCATCCTATGTCGAGGGTCTACAACATGGCACTGAGACCACAGAGGAGAACCCCAGAAAGCCTCCGCTCTGGAGTTTCCATCTCCCACGCCCTGCGACCACGTTGCTAAGTCAAGGGCAACGCATCCTGATCAGCTCATAGCTCTGTCCCTGGTGCTTCTTAAAATACGATGCAGGACAGGCGCCCAGGCTCTGCCCTGGAGCTGCTCCTCTCGGCTGGCAGCTGTGTGACTCCGGGCATTGCCCTTTTCTCTTTTCAGCCTCGACTGTGCTATCTGTAAAAGTGTGTTCTTGCATTAGTGATCCTTCCCTGATTCTGGGTTTTTCTAACTCCCTGGAGGAAGCTGTCACCCAGAATGAAACTCCCTGGAGGAAGCGGTCACCCAGGATGAAGCATTCTTGACGGTTGAGTCTGTGTTAATGTTTATAAGTGTAGTGTTGGTATGGAGAAGAGTTTGGAGATGACAGAATTGTCAAAATACATGGAAGCACACAAATAGGGTGAAGGAAAAGCTTTTCTCTACAGCAGATGTCAATTAATAAGTATGGAAGGGACGATGGAGTGATGTAGTTAGAAAAATCATCCACGGGTGCTAAAACCAGTGGGTGAAAGTATGATTAGGGTCAGGATATTTATATAGTCTCCATGTATCTGCCCATAAATTACATATCAAATACAAAGAGTGCAGGGTGACTCGACAGTGAGGTCTGGCAGACACTTCCTGGACTAAGGGATCAAGGCTAATTTCACCAACATGGGGACAAACGTGTAGGGTGCGCCACCTGCTATGATGCACTGAGGACACACACCATTTCTGCGGTCATCCCATCAAAAATGCACAACATGGGGACTTCCCTGCTGGCACAGTGGTTAGAAATCCGCCTGCCAATGCAGGAGACACGGGTTTGAGCCCTGATCCGGGACGATCCCACATGCAACTAAGCCCACATGCCACAACTACTGAGCCCGTGTGCCACAACTACTGAAGCCCGCGCACCTAGAGCCCGTGCTCCCAACAAGAGAAGCCACCACAATGAGAAGCCTGCACACCACAATGAAGAGTAGCCCCTGCTCTCTGCAACCAGAGAAAAGCCCAGGTGCAGCAAAAAAGACCCAATGCAGCCAAAAACAAAATAAATAAATTTACAAAAAAAAGAGAAAAAATGTTGTAAAGCAATTATACTCCAATAAAGATGTAAAAAAAAAAAGAAAAAAAATGCACAACCTGCATGTGATGGTGAAGAAACATCAGAAAAACCTAAATTGAGGGGCTGTCTATAAAATCACTGGCCTGTGTTCTTCAAAAACTTTATGGTAAAAGAAAGAGAAAGTAAGACTGAGATGTTATTTCTAGTTAAAGCAAGCAAAGGAGATGTGACAGCTAAATGCAACTCGTGAGCCCAGGTTAGGGCCTGGACCAGGCAGCAAATGGCAATAAAGGACATTATTTGGATAACTGATGAAATTTGAATAGGGTATTAGTTTGCTCAAGCTGCCATAACAAAATGCTATAGACTGGGCAGCTTAAACATAGTTCTAGAGGCTAGAAGTCTGAGATTGGGGGGCTGGCATGGCTGGGTTCTGGTGACAGCTCTCTTCCTGGCTCACAGACAAGCCACGCATGTCCTCACATGGGAGAGAGGGAGAGAGAGAGAGAGTGAAGAAGAGGGCTCTCTGGTGTCTTTTTTTATTAGGGCACTAATCCCATCATGGGAGACCCATCCTCATGACCGCATCTTAAACACATTACTTCCCAAAGGCCCCGCCTCTTACTACCATCACACTGGGGGGTTAGGGCTTCAACATACGAATTCTGGGGGGAACGTTAACTTTCAGTCCATAACACATATGGACTGTGGATTAGATAATAATATTTTATCAATGGTAAATCTCCTGATTTTGATAATTGTCCTGTGGCTACATAAGAAAATGCCCTCATTCTTAGGAAAATGCCCACTGAAGCATCCAGAGGTTAGGGGGCACGTTGCCTCCAACTTACTCTCAAAAGGTGCAAGAAAAAATAATAATGTGTTCAGAGAATGAGTGAGTTCGTGGTAAAGTGCAAAGTAAATAAGCAGTAAATCTGGTAAAGTGTATGGGAGTTCCTGTTGCTATTCTTACAGCTTTTCTCAACTGGAAACTATTTCAAGATTAAAATTTACCCCAAAATAAAAAATATAAAATATTTTTATAAAAAATAAAGATAAAAGCAGCTCAGTACACTGTGTAACTGAAGTTATTGGTCTTGAATCAAACCTGACCTGATTTGGAATCTGAGTTCCCCAGTCTTCTAAAGTTCATCTTTTTGTTCATGACCTTTCAATGCAACCATTAAAAGTATTGATATTATTCCAAAGGAGCAGCTGACCAGGTCACCAAGATCACTTTGCTCATTTGCCCTTTCTCCTGAAAGTACTCAGGTAGCAAAAGAAACAGTTATGAGGTGCTTCCACCTGGTCAGCTAAAAATTTGTCCCAAATATGTCTTGAACCAATCATCTTCCACTCCCCCCTCTGTTTCTCCCTCCCTCCTCCCTCCCTCCCTCCCTCCCTTCCTTCCTGCCTTCCTTTCACTTATAGCTTCCAAATCAATAATTACTTTGATGTGAGAGAAGGGTTTCTTCCTTCTCATCCTTCTGGGCTCCAATTTTTCCAGATAAGTGTGGAAGAAACAATCTTGAAAGTGTTCTGTGGGACAAAAAAATTGCAGAGTTGAAATTAAATATTGTAGTGATGTAACACAGTAAGCAGATCTGCTTGACAGCTCTGACAGCTATTGGTTCTAGAAAACAGCATTTATGATGTCAGTCCTATAAGGGAGTATGTTTGAATTAAAATAATTACAGCTGATAGCACAACAAAGATCCCTCATCGTCAATCATCCTTCACAAATACCCTGGGTAGAACTTTCCGAGTAGCAGGAAAAGTCTCTGTCAAGGGGAAGAAGCGAGTAAGTGCTTGCTGTCGGTTCCTTCAGAAACCTAGAGTCCTCCAGACGCCCATGCATTTCACCTTTGAAAGGAGCTCAAGTGTGGGGACGTCTCTCGGGCGGCCGTGTCTGTTGGACTGAGTGGATGGTCACTGCCACTTCTGGGATACAGTTCATCCTCCTCTTGTCAACTGTTTTGGCTGAATCGACCTGTTCTTTTGATGACACCATGTTGATGCTAAAAGTGAAACTCCTTTGTCTGCCGCTCCCTTTGGAATTCTGAATTTGAAATTACAGAGGGTTCAGTTTCAACGCCTGGGTGAAACTGATGAAGGACCTGGCTGAGTCGTTGAGATGCCCAGAGAAACTTCTCTGCCCGCGGGTAGATCACTTCCTGCTTATCCCTGTCTAAATTCTTCCCAGAATAAAATGCCCCTGAGAGGGTCACTCCTGGGAACACATTTCGGCTTGAGGGAAGTTGCTGGGATCAGGACCGGGGAGTGTTGAAATCTGGAGCCTGAAGGGCTGAGGACGACAGAGCGGGAGGAAAGCCTAGAAGGGGTCCAGGAGCCAAGGCAGAGGAGGGGAGGGCTTCTTGGGCCTGAAGCTGGGCCCTGGCTGACAGGACCCCCTCCCCTCCGTTCACTCAACTCGGAGCTCCTGGACAGGGAGAAGCTTTCCGACTGTCACCTGGATCAGAGCTCCCACGAACGCTGCCCCCTCCACACTGCTGCCTCTCCCTGCCTGGGCCTCCACATTCTACACCTGCTGCTCCTGGGGCCGAGCCTCGGGGTTCAGCTCAGGATGGTCAGTCCCTCTGCATGTGGGTAGCTCCCCTGGCGTGATCACCGGTCTCCCACTGCACTGGGTTGGCACGTGTCCCGCAGATGCATGACCACCTGGAACATCAGAATGGGACTTGGTTTGGGAAGAGGTCATTGAAGATGTTACAGATGTAATTGAATTAAAGATTCGAGGTGAGATATTCCTGGATTGGGGGATGGGAGGCTCTAAATCCAGTGACTGGTGTCCTTATAAGAGAAAGGAAAGGGAGATTGGAGACACAGACACAGGGGAGAGACGCAGAAAAGGCCATGTGACGATGGAGCAGAGACTGGAGCGATGAATCTACCAGCCCAGGAATGTGAAGGATTGCTGGCAACCACCAGGAACTGGAGGGAGAAGCCTGGGATGGATTTTCCCTCAAAGACTCCAGCAGGGACCAACGCCACCCTTACCTTGACCATGGACTTCTGGCCTCCGGAGCTGTGAGAGAATACACTTCTATTGTTTAAAGTCCCCCAACCTGTGGCCCTTTGTTACAGCAGCCTTAGGAAACTTTCCTCTTTTCATGACTATTTATTGACCTATGTGCCAGGGGTTCTGCAATGCCCTGGCAGCAAAATCAAGACCAGAGTGTCTGGGCCAAGCCAATGCTCCACATGGAAGGGTGGGGCTATAGGGGCTGGAACTCTAGACCCACTAGACTTCAAATGCACCCTCTCCAGACCTGGGCTGGGTCTGCCGTAAACAGATAAGGGCATCATTTGGCTGGCCCGTGAGCACTAAATAAATCGTAGCATTATCCTTCCTATTCCAGCACTGTGATGCTTGTTCTTTCCCTGGTCATAAACTGTCCTCCTAGTGCTTTCATGATGCCCAGCTCTCAGCTCTTAAAATTAAATGCTGTTCTTCTACAGAGCCAAGGAAGTTGCCCAGGAAGACCAATAAAATAGAATAAAAATGAAAACGTCAAAAGATTTTTAAAGGGCAATCTAGGAACGATGTAACATGGTGGTAATCATGCAAGAGACCATTGTTGGAGACCACTCCACCAGGAGGCATAGCACTTTGAATGTATAATGAACGATAGAACAGGAAGAAGGGCCATATCGAGCGGAGAATCAAAACCCAACTTCTGAATGTAGAAGTGGTCCCAGATGAGCCTGGGTAGTAATTGAGGAAAGAGTGAATAAATCAGGGAAAAGAACCTTGGCTGGCAATGATCCTGGGTCTTAATCAGGCATTGCCATGCCTGGTGGAGGGAGCTGGGTCGAGGGATGCTCGCTGCGGGGAGGGGAGGGCTGTAGCGGCCTCATGTCTGTGTTTTCGATGTTCACGTGCTGGCGGGGCAGAATAAACATGTGTTTTGTGGCTCCTCTTGGCACACTCTTGGCCTCAGGATGTCATCAGCTTAATGCTGTTTGTATATGTCATTTGTCACTGGGCATTAGCGCGTTGGAGGCTGTATCACTTCCCTAGGGCTGTCATAATAAGTACCACAAACTGAGTGGCTTAAACAATAGAAATGCTCTCTCTTCCAATTCTGAAGCTCCGAAATCTGAGATCAAGGTGTCTGCAGGGTTGGTTCCTTGTGGAGTCCTAAGGGAGACTCTGTGCCAGGCCCCTCTCCAGCTTCTGGTGGTTTGCTGGCCATGCAGGGCATCTTTAACCTGTAGATCCATCACCCAGTCTCAGCTTTGATCTTCACAGGACCTTTTCTCCCTGTGTGGCGTTTCCGTGTCTAAATATCCTCTTTTTGTAAGGACACTCATCAGATTAGGGCCCACTTGAATGACCTCATTTCAACTTGATTACCTCTGTAAAAACCCTCTTTCCAAATAAGGTCATAGTCTGAGGTTCTGGGGGTAGGACTTCAACATATGACTTTGGGGGCACCTAATTCAACCCATATCAGAGGGTGTTGGGGAATTTCCATTTCCTGTTGCTGTGTTAGAAACTACCGCAAAATGCAGGGGCATAAAACAATAACTGCATTATGCTCTCAAATTCTTTGGGTCAGGATTCAGACAGGACCCAGCAGGAATAGCTTTTCTCTGCTCCACAACACCTGGGAATCGGCTGGGAAGGTTTGCTGGGGGCTGGGATCAACGTGGGGGTGTGTCCCTGATGCACACATCTGGCTGTTGCCTGGGACTTCCCTGCTGTGGCCTCCTCATGTCGCCTGCGCTTCCTCACACCATGGCAGCCTCGGGGTATGGCTTGTTTTCGTGGCTGCTCAGGGCTGCAAAGGTGAGTGTCCAGTGACCAAGGAGGAAGCTGGGGGGTCTTATCTGACCCAACCTCAAAAGCCCTGCAGTGTCACTTCTGCCTCAAGCTGTTAGTCCAAGTGAGTCACAAGCATGCTCCCAACCTCACTAACGTGGGGGGAGAGTTTTCAACTCCACACCTCGCTCCAAGGAATCTGGGCTGGCTTTCTTCTCCCTCCCCACTTCCCCAAACCTCAGACTGTGCCTACAACAGCAAAGTGGAGAGGGGAAGTGTGCTCTGATCACTCAGAAGCAGTTAACTCCTGCTGATTCCCTGGACCTGAGTACTTACCGGCCAAGAAGGTCATTCCTTCCTTCCTTCCTTCCTTCATTCAAGACATGTTTCCTGAGCCCCCGTTACACACCACGTGCTGCTCTCAGCATGGAGATTCAGCAAGGACCAGGACGGGTGGATCCCTGCTCTCATGGTGTTGAAATTCCAGCAGGAGAAAGCAGACAAGAAACAAACAAACAAGATGATTTTAAACAGCAGTAAGTGCAGGAGAAAAATTAAATTAGATAAAAGGAGGGAGCCGCTGGGCAGGGTCCTTTAGGTTGGGCGTTCAGGGCAGGTTCATCCCTAAGGCACGAGGCCTGAGAGGCGGGTGCCAGTGTCGGGCCGGGAGGACCCTCAGGCCCTGGGGAGGAATTCGGGTTTTATTCTAAAGGGGGTGATAAGTCACTGAGGATTTTATGTCAGGAGCACAACCCCTGCCCTGGGGGCTGGGGCTGGGGGTGTGGGGTGGGTACATAGAGCCCAGGACCCGCGGAGAGGGTCCACGCCTGTACACACGTGGGCGTTGCTGAGTGAATGGTTTAATTATCTCAGTACTGGGCCCCGGGCTCCCCTTAATAATTCAGTGAATTTCAGCGGCAGATTAAATTCTATAAAGGAGTAAATGGCCCAGGAAAGTGAAGCGAGGCCATGGTGGAGGACGGTCAGTACATTATAGCTCTTTATTAGATAGAAGCCCACAGCAGCGGGCAGTCGGGCTCTTGCAAACACACACATACAAGAAACACAGGAACTGCCTCAGTCAGCTTGTCAGAGTCACTTGGAAGAGCTGGGCTTGTGCGTAAGCGTCAAGGGCCGGGGACGGATGGGCTGGCCCTGGAGGAACGTGGCCCCGGCGTCAGCACCAGGCGGGACTGCAGCTTGCTGCCCGGCCAAAGTTCCACCGAATGTGCCTTTAAAAACTTTATTTTTATAGCCCTGTTAGAAGAGCACCACGTGTTTTTATAGCACGTGTTAGAGGGAAGAGCTGGTTGTTTCTTGATCCGTGTGGCTCCTGATGCCAGAAACACACTGCAAAAGGGCGGCCTGAGTGAGGATTTTCTGGATCCACTCTGCTCCCCACGGGAGGAGTGGGAAACAGGGAGCAGCTGCCTGGGCCTGTCCTGACTCTTGGCCTGAGGGACGGAAACCCAGCCCAAGCAGCTCTGGCCGTTCCATATTGGTCTTGAATCCCAACTTGGAGGGAATCATAACAACAGGGTTCTGGGGGTAAGACGTGGGTGGCAGCTCAGAGGCAGGGAGCTGGCAGATGGGGTTGAACTCAAAAGGATGCTGGAATGTCAGCCCCTGAGGGCAGCAAGGTCTGGTTTTCTCACTGATGTTCCCACTCCAGAAACCAATCCTGGCACAGAGTAGGCACTGGGCAAATATTTGTTGTGTGAATAAATAAATGAACAAACTCCCAGCAGCCGAAGACGGAGAGACAGAGGAAGAGGTAAGAGATTCATGAAAGCGTTCCAGGGTCTCGCCCCTTCTTTCCTTCTGATCCTTTGCATCCTGGGTCTGGGTGACATGCCCTTGTCCCGAAATTCTAGATGGCCCATTCAGCAGAGAAACCACTTGCCACCGTTTATGAAATACCAATCCGATCAATCAATTGCGACCATGTTTTTCTAATCTGCTCTCTTACATTGAGAGCCTTTCTGGTGTATGTGTTTTGTCACCCTGGATTTTATGCTCCTGAGGGCAGAGGATGGCCTTGTATTCCAGCACGTCTCCAGGACACTGGTCTTAGAGATGGCGCACACACTCTAGGGCAGGGGTCCCCACCCCCCAGCCCGCAGACCGGTACCGGTCAGCGGCCCGTGAGGAACTGGGCCGCACAGCAGGAGATGTTGCCACTCCCCCTCGCTCGCATTACCGCCAGAGCCATCCCCCCACCACCACACTGCCAGCCCGGCCGTGGAAAAATTGTCTTCCACGAAACCGGTCCCTGGTGCCAAAAATGTTGCGGACCACTGCTCTAGGGGCCACACCAGGGCATCCGCTGGGATGGTGGAAGGGAATGTTAAAACTATGAGTTGCATTTAAGTTTTAGTATTATGCTTTACATTTTCCCATATTCTGTGTGTATATTTTATAATGTGTATCTTGCTAGTTACTCTAGGCCAGTGGTTCTCAACGCAGGAAGATCTTGCTTCCAGGAGACACTGGGCAATGTCTGGAGACATTTTTGATGGTGACACCTGGGGGAGGGGGAGGGGGGTGCTACCGGCGTCTAGTGGGTAAAACCAAGAGTGCTGACAAACAGCCTGCAATGCACAGGACAGCCCCACAAAAGAGACTGATCGGCCACAAGTGTCAACAGTGCTGAGGTTGGTCTAGCCAGCTATTTAAATCTCTCTGTCCCCCTTTTTGTTCTTTTGTTTTTTTGTTTTTTTTTTGGTCTTGCCACTTGGCTTGTGAGATCTTAAGTTCCCCCCAACCAGGGATAGAACCCACGTCCCGTGCAGTGGAAGCACTGAGTCCTAACCACTGGACCACCAGGGAGTTCCCAAATCTCTCTGTCACTTAGTGTTCACACCTGTAAAAAAAAAAAAGGATAAGACTAGTGCCTACTTTCTAGATTCCTATGAAGAAAGTGAGCTAATGCATGTAAGACATTCAGACCCAACAGGACCTCTTACAGTTGTACATGTATTAATTTATAAATAATTGCACACATATTGCTAGTTGGGTTAAAAATTTTCATCCTATACTCCAATAAAGATGTTAAAAAAAAAAGCTACGAAGCCTTTCTCCAGAACACGACATATGCATGTGCGTGCATATTTTTGCATACAATTTCATGAATCCCCACATTCTTTACACACAAATACACCTCTTGTTTCAAAAGTTAAACTATAGAAGCTATAAGCTTTCAAATCTTACTAACAACCAAGAAATTCTGAAAAATTCGTTAATCATAGCAACTTTTTTATATTAAAGAATTTTCTTTCTCCAAAAAAAAAAAAAAAAAAACCAATTGGAAATTGTTACCACTCCTGGGGCTAAAAGGGGAGAGAGCAGTATGCAGAACTCACCAAGACCTGTAGCTATAGGGAGGGCGGTCGGACAGAAGCTGCATCCTGAATCAGCTATGGCCAGGAAGAGATCCAGCAGGGAGGGAGCGGGGGGAATAAATACCTTGACCCCTTTCTCCTCCTGCCCTTTACATCTGCTGGTGCTTTCCACTGGCTGAAGCCAACTAGGAGACAGAGGACAAGGGAGACTAACTGATGCAGTTCCTAGAGGCCAGCCTCCAGGGACACAGAGCAGGGTGGCTTTGGTGGGGGGGGTGGGACAGAAAGAATATCCTGCCCATCGGGAAACTTGGGAAGAAGTAGATGTCAAAAATATGAATCACCATCAACAATGTAATTATTGGATTATATTACCCTATGCCTATGTCAGCAAAGTGAATTTTTATATTCAGTATTTCGTTTATTTTTACCCTTCAAGTATGTTTCATCAGCCCGATTTTCGAATGAAGAAACTGGAGTTCAGAGAAGTTAAGTCCCTCACCCAGAGTCATAGGACCAGGAAGCCGTAGAACTAGACCCAGCCCACCTCCCTCCTGATGGATGGATAGATTTGGAGGGACTGGACACAGCTGCTGAGCATCCATGGAAACTGTGGTTTCTGAATACCCACCGAGCATGGTAGGATGAAGATCTCTCTCTGGATCAAGGGCATCTCAGTGGAAAGACAGTCAGCAGCCTCACCCCCAAGTACGCAGAGCCAGCCTGGTCTGAGTGTGGTGTGAGCGCAAATGCCCAGAAATGTGAGGAGTGTGCTTCCTTGCCCTCTGATCGAGAAATTCTAGAAATTCCACTTGTAAAGCTTGTTGCCTTTAGTGGGAAAGTCTCTGTTCCTGTTTCAATACGACATCTAGGGATGCTTTGAGACATAAAGTTTAAGCTATTTTTTTCTTCTCTTGCATTCAATAAGCATGTCTTGAGCTTCTGCCATGTGTGTTCAGCCCCTTCTCCTGAAGAGCTACGCAAATGAAGGGCCCTGGTCCACCTCAGATGTTCTCGCTTGTTGGATACGGATGTGCAAACCACAACTCCAGTGGCAGCTTCTGAGAGGTGGAGGAGAGGGGCTGCCAACGCTCTCCCAACTGAGAGTAGGGACTGGGGTGCAGCCCAGCCAGAGAGCCTGGGATGCATGGGGGCTCTGGTCAAGGGTAAGCTGGCTCTGGGCTCCTGTTTCAGGTTCTTGGCAGATGGGCTGATGAAATGCAATAGAAGACAAGCAGCAAATGTTAGCCAGGGACACACATCCTTACGTGTGATCAGAAATAAAACCACGGGCAACCCAAGTACCGTTTTAACTCAGTGCGGGGACAGCTATACGGAGCAAAGGTGATTGTTTTATATGTTCAGCCACTGGAAAGCCCTGCTTTTATAGGTTCGCTCTCTAATTGTGTCCTGTTTTATTGGCAGCCACAGTGGACAAAGCCCCCAAGAGGGAAGTAAATGGTACCTGTGATCTGGGAGATAAAAAAGAATCAAAGAAAAGCAGAAGTTGCTGTTTCCTGCTCTCACCACATCCCTGCTGGTTCCATGGAGGGATGTTTGTTCAGCCATTAGATCATTCACTGGCTTATCCAGTCATTCACTGGTCCATCCATCCATCCATTCATTAACTCATTCTTTGTTTTTCGCATGCATTGACTCATCTACAACTTTCCTTCTCACTGGTACTGTTGACATTTATTGAGCTGCTGTATTTGATTTTAGGCAATGCAGAAAAAATCAACATCAAGGCAACAGTCATGACCTCAGTAAGCACCCTTGCGGGTCCATTGTTCTTTGCGCTTTCCATCTTCTCTGCCTGAATTGTGTTCTGGTCCAGCGGCCAGTGCCACATGCAGCCAAAGGGAGTACAAGCAACGCTGTGTCTCCCAAGACCACCTCACAGGGACTTCTATGGAGTTACAAACTGAACACAAGCACTCTCCTTTGTAAAGCTTGAAATATCTTGTAATCAGATAATGTTAAGTCCTCCAAATTTGTTTTTTTTTTAAGATTGGGTTATTCTAGGTCCTTTGGCTTTCCGTATAAATTTTAGAATCAGTTTGTCAATTCCTACAAAAAAAGATCCTGCTGGAATTTTAATTGGGATTTTATCTATAGAGCAGCCATTGACATCTTAAAATATTGACTCTCCTAATTCAAGGTTCTGGTATATCTCTTCATTTATTTAGGTTTTCTTTATTTTCTCTCAGCAATTTTCATAGTTTTCAGTGTAGAGTTCTTATATGTCTTTTGTTAAATTTGTCCCTAAGTATTTTATAGTTTTGATCCTCTTGTAAATGAAATTGTTTTGAAATTTTCATTTTCTACTGTTTCTTGCTAATATAAATATTTGATTGACTTTTGCATATTGACTTTATAGCCTAATACCTTTAGAAATTCATTTATTAGATGTGGTAGTTTTAAAAAAATTATTCCTTAAGATGTTCTATGTGAACAATCATGCCTTCTGTTGATGAAAGACAGTTTTATTTATTCCTCTTTAATCCGATACCTTTTTTTTTTCTTGCCTTGTTGCACTGACTAGAACTCCAATACAATGTTGAATTCAAGTAGCGAGAAAGGGCATCTTTACCTTATGTTATCTGATCGGAGTTTTGCCATTAGGTATAATGTTAGCTGACGCTTTCTGTTGTTTTTGTTTTTTGTTTGTGTGTTGGAGGAAGTGTCCTTCTATTACTAATTCGCTAAGCGTTCCGATTATGAAATTTTCAGATTTAACTGCAGCTATTCAGATGACCATATATATTTTTTTAAGCCTGTTAATATGGTGAATTACATTAGCTGATTTTAGGAAGTTAAACAAATCTTGCATTCCGGGGATAAACTCTATTTGTTCAGGATGTATAATTTATTTTATATAACGATGGATTAATTTTGCTAAAAATTTTTAAAGGATTTTTATATCTGTGTTCATGAGGAGTATTGGTTTATACATTTCTTTCATTATAATATCTTTGTCTTGTTTTTGTATCAGGATAAAGCTGTCCTCATAAAATGAGTTGAAAAGTATTCCCTCCTCTTAAGATTTGGGAAGAATTTATGCAGAGTGGGTATTATTTCTTCCCTAAATATTTGTCAGCATTTACCAGTGAAACCAACTGGGACTGGATTGATTTTTGTGTGTGTGGGAAGGTTTTGACTAAAAAAATTAATTTAGGGGCTTCCCTGGTGGCGCACTGGTTGAGAGTCCGCCTGCTGATGCAGGGGTAACGGGTTCGTGCCCCGGTCCGGGAGGATCCCACATGCCGCGGAGCAGCTGGGCCCGTGAGCCATGGCCACTGAGCCTGCGCGTCCGGAGCCTGTGCTCCACAACGGGAGAGGCCGCGGCAGTGAGAGGCCCGCGTACCGCAAAAAAAAAAAAAAAAAAAAAAAAATAGGTATAGAGTTATTCAGATTACCTATCTCTTCTTGAGTGAGCTTTGATAATTTGTGAGCAGCATTTATTTGGGGGCTAATTTGGTCCCAAATTACCCTAAGGCTATGTTAAAAGGTAGAATCATAAGAAATTATTTTATCCTATTATTTATTATTTCTTAATTTTTATTATTTTTATATTTTGCTTTAGGTTTGAAGAATATTTTCATTGGGTATAAAATTCTAGGTCAATAGCTTTTTCTTTCAGCCTTTAAAAATGTTATTCTTTTGTTCACTGGCTTCTAGTTTTTCTTATAAGAAGTCAATGGTGATTCTTGCTGTCTTTTTCCCTTTATATAATTCATCATTTTTTGGACTACTGTTCAGATTTTCTCTTTGTATTTGATTTTCAGGAACTTGACTCTGATATATCTTTGTGTTTATCCTGTTGGAGGTTTGTTGAAATTGTTGGATGTGTGGATTGATATTTTTTCATGAAATCTGAAATTTAGAGTTCCTATTTCTTAAAATATTTTTTCTGTCCCATTTTATTTCTCTCTTCCTTCTGGGACTTCCATTATACATATCTTAGGTTACTTGATATTGTCCCACAGATCTCTGAGATTCTACCAATTTTGCCCACTTCCCCCACGCCCACTCCCATACTTCAGTTTGGAGAATTTCTATTGACCTGCCCTCAAGTTTACTGATCTTTTCTTCTGCAGTGTCTCTTTTGCTGTTAAGCCCATAATTTAAAAAAATTTCTAAGTTCTAGAACCTCCAGTAAAAAATATATATATAGTTTCTGTTGAGATTCTCTCTCTCTCTTTCTTTCTCTCTCTCTTTTAAAAATCTTGCTTGCCAATTCCAGTATCTTTGTTACCTCTGGGTCTGTTTCTATTGACTTAGTTTTTCTCCTGAGAATTTCATCACATTTTCCTACTTCATATAGCTAGTAATTTTCGACTGTATGCCAGATATTGTTGAGATTACATTATTGGTCATCTGTATTATTTTGTCTTTAAAGTGTTGCATTTTGTTCTGATAGATAGTTAATTTACTAGTGGATCAGCTTAATCTTGCCGTGGCTTGGTTTTAAGCATCATTAGAGAGGATGTAAAGTAGCTTTTACTCTAAGGCTAGTGTAGCCTTATTCCTAGGGTGTAGCCTTTCTGGAGTCTCAACAAAATTTTTGAGTATTCAGTAGTGTGTCTCCACTTTGGGTGGTCAGAACTTCAATGTCTCTCAGCACTGTACAACCTTTGGAATCTCCATCTAACTCACAACCTCCTAATAGTTGTTCTGTGTCAGGTCTCACGTAGTCTCGCCCAGTGCATAATCTGCTTAGTATTTGGTTCCAAACTCAAGTGAACTCCATGCCAATTTGGGGACATATTTCTCTGTGTAGCTCCCTCACCTCTGGTATCCTGCCCTGCAAATTCAAGATTCCTCAGCAATCCTGAACTTTGTTCTTTGCCTTTTCCACCCAATGATACTATGGCTCTACATGCCTTAGTTTGGAAATGCTCCTGGGAAGAAAACCCAGGTGAAGGTGGAGCTTGCCTTGTATGTTTCCATTCTGTCATGAATCTCAGCCCTGCACTGTCTACAGTCCAAAGCTTGTGTCCAAAGCCCATCCAAGGTAAAACTGTTGCTTTACTTAATTTACCCAACTTTGTTGTCATGTATGGCAGCAGGGTTAGCCTGATACCCATTATTCTGACATGGCAAAACTGCTACATCTCTTTTTAATCACGGAAATGTTATTTCTCAGAAGCCACCCCACCCCCATCATACTTACCTTTAAATCTAATTGGCTGGGGTGGCATCACAGGACCATGCCTAAAACAGTCATTGGCAAGATGGGTGGAATCCCCATGATTAGCTTTGACTAAACTGAGCTCCCTCTTGGGCTGGGGAGGTCCCACCTCCCGAAGCACACACATGCCCAATACTGGACAGAATCAGTTTCCGTTAGCAAGGAGAAGGGGACAATGGGTGTGGAGTGGCCCAACAGTGCTGCCACCCATGGTCCCCCAACTTTCCAGTCTCCAACTCTAGCTTCAGGGAAGTGCAGCTCTGCTCGAGTGTCAATCTCAGATTGTTTGTATCTTTATAATACTCTTCTGTACTGGGTTGAATGGTGATGCCCACCCAGAACCTGTGAATATGATCTTATTTGGAAGAAGGGTCTTTGCAGATGTAATCAGGTTCAGACGAGGTCATACTGGATTAGGGTGGCCCTCATCCAATGGCTGGTCTTTACAAGCAGAGGGAAGTTTAGACACAGCAACACGCACAGAGGGAAGACCATGGAGGACCCAGAAAAGTAGCCATGTGAAGATGGAGACAGAGACTGGAGTGATGCCTCTATAAGTCAAGGAATGCCAAGGATTGCTGGCAGTCACCAGAGAGGATTCTGGAACAGATTCTCCCCCAGAACCTCCAGAAGGAACCAACCCTGCTGACACCTTGACCTCAGACTTCTGACCTCCAGACTGTGAGACAATACATTTCTGTTGTTTTAGGCCACTCAGTTTGTAACTAACACATCCTCCAATAGTAGACCCTTTCATTGAGCTGGTTTGAGTAGGCTTCTATCCCTTTTAACCAAACGGAATGTCTTAGCCATAACGCTCCCCCTTCTCCTTCACGTGACTTTGGAAATTCTACTTCCTCCTGACCACAGTCCACGCAGTGCCCTCTCCAGCCCCGCCTCTCCCTCACTAGTGACCTACTCTTGCCTTTCACATACGCTTCGGTCACATGACCTCCTCTCTGGGCAATGCTGCAGACCCCAGAGGACACCTGTGCCACCTTCTGCCTCCCCCTGTCAGCCCACAGGGAGTAGAGGCTGGTGGGCAGCCCGGGGCTTCCCACAGTTTGAGATAGACAGGCGTCTCTTAGGAATGGTTTAGGGAGGGTGGATGATGAAATTGTCTGTGGATCTGAAGCAAGTCAACCAGGCTGAGTCTAGAGAGGCCAAGAGTCCCTGTGCCCCAGGGCCCTTCCCCCACCCCCAGCCTCTGCATTTGGGGCCGAGGCCCTTCATCTGCCCAAAGCAAACCCAAAGTGAAGGACCTCTGGGACCCAGGATTATGGACACTTACAACTAATGCCAAATAAACAAGAAAAATTATATGTAATTACTTCTAAAGTCATTTACTTGTCCTAGTAATTGGCCTGTGCATCCTTTAATCTTTAATGCTCTTTTAAAATTCAGCCTCAGGGAGTCATCACTGTTATTGACGTTTGTCATGGTGAGGACTCTGGAGGCATGGGGCTTTGGTTAAGACGTCTTCAAAAGAAATAGCCAATTTAAGAAGACATGACATTCACACCCGGGGTGGGGGGGGGGGAGAGATGCAGGGTGAGGGGCTGCAGCTGCCTGCATTTTCCTGGGTTGGATAACAGTGGCAGTGACGATGATGGTGATAATGGTGATGGTGACAATGACTATGACACGAAGATTTATTGATGGCTCAGCACGTGCTGTAAATGATCTCCATACATCCTCTTAACAAACCTTTGCAATAGGTGCTATTATTCAGTAACCTGCATGAAGATACCCAGCTCTTAGGTGCTAAATCCAAGCTGGACCTCATTTCTTTGGGATCTTCAAACCCTTCGCCGCTATTTCCCATAGGGTGGCCCACAGCCGCTGCCCTGCAGAGACACCCTCCTAGGACGCCACACCTACAGGTACACTTGGACAGGAGAGGTAACTTACCTCTCTAAACTTGGTTTTCTCGTCTGCAAAATGGGAGCAATGGTTCCAATTTTATTGTATGTCGTGAGGATTAAATGAGATCCTATAAATGCAAGTGCTTATTATACGGCAGTTCTCTCTGCTTCCTTCCATGCAAGATGGGAGTAAGGGATTCAAGCAGAGTGCCTACTTTTCCATCTCACCTGAAGATGAAAATGTGGAGAGACACCTTGCTAACTTCCTGTTTCACTCCTTCAAGTGTCGCTAAGCCGGTGTTCTGAATGGGCTAGTTCTGTGAGGGCGTTACAGGTTTCCTTTCAGATAGATTTGCAATATTAGTGATATCAGATAAATTGTCTTTGCATCCCTAGCTCAGCCTCTCAGCAGTCAGGTGTCATTAGTGCCACCTTATCTTACCCCATCTTATCTTATTATGGTAAGAACATTTAACAGAGATCTACCCACTTGACAAATTTTCAAGTGTACAGAACAGTATCGTTAACTACGAGCAGAATGTTGGAAGCAGACCTCTAGAACTTCTTCATCTTGCGCAACTGAAATTCTGTACCCCTTGAAGAGCAGCTGCCTCCTCTCACCTCCCCCTGGCCTCTGACAACCAGCATCGTACTTCCCGCTTCCATGAATTTGATTGTTTTAGATCTTTCGTCTGAGCAGAACCACGCAGCACTTGTCCTTCTGTGGCTGGCTTGTTTCACGGAACATCATGTCTTCAAGAGTCATCTATGTTATCCTATTTGGCAGGATTTCACTCATTTTTAAGGCTGAAGGATATCCCATTTTATGTATATGCCACATTAATTTACGCATTCATCGAGATATTTCTCCAAAGAAGACATACAGATAAGAAAAGGTGCCCGGCACCACTAATCATCAGGGAAACACAAATCAAAACCACAGTGAGACACCACCTCACACCCGTCAGGATGGCTGTCATCAAAAAAGCAAACAATAAGCATGTCGGTGAGTGTGTGGAGAAATTGGAACCCTTGTACACGGTCGGTGGGAATGTAAAATGGTGCAGCCGCTGTGCAAAACAACGTGGAGATTCCTCAAAATATTAAAAATAGAGCCACCACATGGTCCAGTGTCACCTTTAAAGATACCCTGTGATCCTTCTCCGTCCCGTCCTGGTTCCGGGTCCCGCAGTCAAGGACAGGTGGAAGCCCAGGAGTGCTTCCTGAATTTCAACTGTATTAAGAGAATGAATGGAGCTGATGGACGGGTATTTGTGGTCTGCTATTAAAGTTCGGTCAAGGGCTTCCCTGGTGGCGCAGTGGTTGAGAGTCCGCCTGCCGATGCAGGGGACGCGGGTTCGTGCCCCGGTCCTGGAAGATCCCACATGCTGCGGAGTGGCTGTACCCATGAGCCATGGCCGCTGAGCCTGCGCGTCCGGAGCCTATTGCTCCGCAACGGGAGAGGCCACGGCAGTGAGAGGCCCGTGTACCGCAAAAAAATTTTTAAAAATTAAAACTAAATAAGCTCAGTCAATTAGGAAAACGAGCACCCGAGCCTCCTCCGTCAAGGCGTGCTTTGAAGAGGGTCAGAGAGGGGAGGTTCCTCCTGAGGATGTCGCGGCCTGAGGGTGGGTGAATCCTGAGTCTCTGGACCCCACCCGGGGCCCATACCTGCCCTGTGATCAGTGGCTCCCACAGAGCCCACAGCGCAGCTCTCACCCCAAAGCCCCTGCCATCCTCGCCCACATTCTTCCTCCCAGGTGGATTCCCTCCTAGAGAGTCGGCTCAACCCCCAACACCTACCTTTCTCCGAGCCTCACGTCTAATAAGGCGCCCAGCTTGTGATTCTTCCTTTGAATTCTCCCTCGAGTTCCTCCCTGCCTTCCTCTGGGCCCCGAGACCAGCACAGGCACTTTCTTGACCAGGTTCCACATCAGCTTCCTTCCTGGTCTCTAACCTGGGATCAGCAGCCCAGGTGTGTCCCTCCCTTTGCTGAAAACACCTGGTAGGTCCTGCATCCTCCTGGAGCTGGCTCCCGCCCAGCCACGCCTTTCCCACCCTTCCCATCCTCAGTTTACACTCCATCACTAACAGGACCATGCCATACTCAGGCCAGACTCCTGCTTTTGCTGCTCTTATTTCAGAGATAACACCCGCTCCCCCTGTTTCAAGCGGGTCATCCTCTAGCGTTCAGCTCAGTTCGCCCATCCCCGGTGCCGGCTTCAGCACACATCCCCCACCATCCACGTCCCTGCCACCTTCCACGAGAACCAACCCATCCTCCTGCCTGGGCTTCCTCAGGAGCTTGGAGTCCGTTCCACGCTGGCCACTGAATCGTTTTCCTCGTTCCCCCCTGAACAGCAAGCTCCTGGAAGGCAGCAGCCCCATCCTACGTTTATCTTGCCTCCCCTTCAGCCCCTAGCCCCGGGTTGGACAAGTACTCAGCACACAATCCACGCCTGCCTAATGAATTGGCTGAATAAATTAATTTGGGGCTCGTTTTCCCGGCTTCCTGCCTGTGTGAGGAAGCCATCTCCTTGACCCGTGGGGTCAGGCCCCCAAGGGTGGGACGTGCACTGCCTGGCACATTAAGCCCGGCCCCAGAGCCTATTAAACGGAGGGGGAGGGAGGGCATGCGGCAGAGACTGGCCCCAGAGACCCCGCAGGGGGTCGCGCTGTTTAAGGAGGTTAAAGCCGGCAGGGGCAGGCTCCCAGCTAGCTCTTCTCATGCATTCATCGCAGCTGCTGCTGGGGGCTCGCCTGCTAGAATGTGTTAATTTGGTAATTACCGAGGAGGGGGGGAGGCGGCTCTGTAACCTCTGTCATCATTTTTTAGCTGAAATATGAAATGGAAATGGGCAGAGTGAGACATTCCAGCAAGGATTTAAACATAGATGCCCTTCCTCTCCAGCCGTGATTCCCTCAGTCTGGGATGTGAGCTGTCTCCTTCCCCTCTGTTTCTGCCCAGCGTCACTGTCTTTTCCCCCTAAGAAGGGAGTGGCCCCAACACGGAGAGGGGCCCCAAGTCAAGGTCAAGTTCTGTTTCTTGGAGTGACAGGACTGGAGCCCACACTTCAGGGCAAGTATTACAACAGCCAAAAGATTCCAGACCCCCAGGCCCCCAGCTGTGCCTACATCCCCGACAGACTTCCCTAAGGGGCGGGGGGCTCCCCACTCCCCCAGTTGGGATCTTCATCCCAAATCCCTGCTCCAACAAAGCTTTCCTTCACCCCCTGCCCCAACCTTTGCCCTTGAGTCTGTCTCTCTCCTCCCCGCCTGTCCCCCGCCCCACTGACAGCTAGGTGACAACCAAGACCTCCTGGGGTGCTTCATGGGGACCATGCTGGGTCTCTGTATGTGGATCTTCAGCGCTCAACAGTGCTGCAAGCAGGCGTGCAGCTTTACAGAGCCAAGCAGCAACCAGGTGGGGAGCCCCGCTCTCCCACCTGGAGCACCCAGGCATGATCTGTTTTCTGACCTGTCAAGCATCCCTGGAATCACTGCCTTTCTCCCGATTCCCATTGCTCCAAAGGTCTGGGAGAAGATTTTGGTGTCTCTCCGGGACTGTCCAGCAGCCTAGTGAAGTCTCTCCCTTCAGCCAGGCTCTGTCCCCTCTGAGCCTCTCCTTCCGCCACTCAAGGACATAGGTGTTGGGACCAGACAGACTCGGGTTGCAACCTCAGAGAAACAGCGCAGTCCTCACGGTGGCCCTGCAGGACCGTCAATGACCAGGCCCCTCGTGGCTCAACTTCTCCCTCATTAGGCTCCAGTCACGCTGGCCACCTGCCCTTCTGGTTCCTTGGGTCTGGGGTGGCTCTGGTCACTGGTCTATGTTTGAGCTCCCCAGGCGGGTCTAATGTGCAACCAGGCTTGAGATCCAGGATCTCCAGGATGAAGTTCAAGGACTTTCAGTACTTCTCTGACCTGGCCTGGATCTATCCTTCCAGCCCCTCTCCCTCCCCAGCCCCTCCTCCCCTCTCCTCCCAACCCCTGCTCTAAAGTCACAGCACCCATAGCCCACGCTATTTCACACCTCTGTCCCTTGGCCCTTGCAATCGCTCCCTCAGAAAAGAACCTCTGTTAACATCTTGGATATTTCCTCCAGCCCTTGGTGTCTCCCTCCATCTCCTTGGTGAAAACTTATCGATCCCTTTCTGTTCCCTGTCTTACTTTGCCCTTTAAGGTTTGCACTGGAGACTGTGCCTATCTCTAAGTCCTTGGCCCACTGCATTCTAATCATTATTGGCTCTGATAATGTGGAAAGACAGGGGTCTCAGTGCCAGAGAGACCTGGGTTTAACCCTTAGATCCCCCACTTACATTTCCTGACCAGGGGACAGTCATAGACCAGCTCTGAGTCTCAGTCTTCTCATCCACGAACCACAAATATTCACTCAACACATTGTTGTGAGTGCCTCCTGTGTGTGTCATTAATTTCAGACTCATCTTCTCATTCCATCCTCACAGCACTACCCCGTGAAACGACACATGACACTTACAGATGCCGCTGCACCGGCATCCTGCTCCATCCTTGCATGTCGTGGACCCTGGACAAACTCTTTCTCCACCCCACCTCCACCCAGCGCCCCACACATCTGGTCGGTCTCTGGCTCAGTGGGTGGGATGCCTCCTGCACAAGGTATTGGGAGGTCATATTAGATCATACCTGCCAAGCGCTGAGAGCACAGGAAGCCCTCCATGCACCTTAGCTCTCCTACCTTCTAAAGAATCACCTGCCGAGTAGAGAAATGGGTTTTATACTATGTCTTGTAGGGTCGTTGAGAAGATTAAATGAGATAGTGTTTGTGAAGCTTGACATGTAATCAATTACTTAATAAATGTGAGTTCCCTTCCCTTCCCACATGCCTCACCCCCAGCAGAGGGACTGGCATGTAGTCGGGACTCAATGCGTATCAGGATGACGAAACTCACATTTCTGGTGCTGTCCACCTAGTTCCCGCAATGTCAGCACTTTTCTCCTCCATTCATCCACCTTTCCATCCATCTATTGATTCATCCAGCAAATTAAACACCTGTCGTGTGCTGGACACCGCTCTAGGCATAGGTCCGTGTCCTCAGAGGGCTGACACTCCAGAGGGGGAGACAAACAAAGACCTGGCTGCCTAGTATAATCCCAGGTAGTGATATAGGCGATTGATAAAAATAAAGAAGATGAGGGGATAGAAGTGATTTCCTTCTCTGCAGGCAGGGGAATGTTTCCCATACAGTACTGAGAAAAGTCCTCTCTGAAAAGGTGATATTTGGTCTTTTTAAAAGTTAATGTTGGGGGCTTCCCCGGTGGCGCAGTGGTTGAGAATCCACCTGTCGATGCTGGGGACACGGATTCGTGCCCCGGTCCGGGAAGATCCCACATGCCGCGAAGTGGCTGGGCCCATGAGCCATGGCCGCTGAGCCTGCGCGTCCAGAGCCTGTGCTCCACAACGGGAGAGGCCACAACAGTGAGAGGCCCGCGAACCACAAAAAAAAAAAAAAAAAAAAAAAAAGTTAATGTTAACTTTTCAGAAAGTACAGGAGAACATAACGTTCTTCCATAACCATCATTCAGAAATCACTCCATTCCCAACCCCTTGTCTTTTGTCTTCATATTTAAACATGCAGATTTGTATCTTACTCTAAAATTTAACATTACACTGGAATCATTTTGTAGCTATGTTTATGTTTTTCCATTTTCTGTGTATCGATGTATAACATGTATTTTTTAAAAACTGGTACCATAAATATATATGCAGTTTTCCCACCTTTACATAGGAGGTGCGTATTATTGTACAAATTCTAGAAAATCAAGATAAGGAAGAAAATAAAAACAACTTCTAATCCTACCATTTGACATATTGGTCTGCATTCTTCCCATTTTTTCCCCATCCTTATAAAAGTGGGAAGACGCTAGGCAGAGAGTACATTCAGTTTTTGTACCTGGCTTTTTCGTGATGGTGTTTTAAAGCGGAGAGGCGGTTGGATTCAGGTGGCAGAAGAAGATATCAAAGTCCAGGAGGAGGCATGCAAAGTCCAGGACACAGCATCAGAACCCACACGCTTTGGTCCATTCTCCACGACTGACTGTGTCAAGTCCTTTCATCTCTGAGTCCAGGTTCCTCACGTGCAAACGGGAGTCGGAAGCCCTCCCTGGATCATAAGCCTGGAATACACACTGGAGACCAAAGGATGCCTGCCCACAACCTGCCCTGGACGAACATGCAGAGAGTTCAGTAAAGACCGTGAGCACCAGGGATGGGATGGCAGGAAGCCCCTCCAAGAATACATTATTGAGTCACACTTTATACTTTCTTATTTACCCCTCGCACCATCCCCTCAATGTTGGCATTACTTTGCCCATTTTACAGATGGGGAAACTGCCTCAGAGAGGTCAGGAAACCTGTAAGTCCAAGAGTCCTAAGCTTGAGAGCAGTAGGGCGATTCGCACCCACTTGGCCCGAGGCCACGCTGTAGAAGGTAAACTGGCCCAGCACCTCTATGAAGTGTGATGGGCAAAGTGCCCAGGGTGTCCTGGAGAACAGAAATTGTGTTTGAGGTAAAACTACTCAAATTAAATTGTGGGAGAGAATCTTGCTAAATGAATCCCAGTGTTTACTTTCTCTGAGTTGACGAGGGCCCACCTGGAAACAGGATTCATGGCCAACGAGCCATCAGCCAGATGAGGCCGTGGGCTCTGCTCCAGCCTCTGCCCCTTAAACACCAGCGCACGGCGTTCTAGCATGAAGCCCAGCCCGTGAAATCCTGATCCAGACAGGGAGGCACTCACCTCTGGACACGCCTTAGCTCATCTATTTTTAAAAAATTCTTTAGAAATACTAATTTTATTACTGAAAAAAGTAACAATTGCAGAACCTAAAAATTAAAATAGTGTAAAGAAACATTTGCCTAAGAGTCCCTCTCCCTCTTGCCTCCAGCCCCCCAGAAGGAACTATTGAGAACTGTTTGCGTATCCTTCCAGAAACTCTGTGTACACGTAATCGCATATGTTTGTGTATCTTTATACAATACACACCCCTCTGTATCCTTTCTTTTCAAACAACGTATGTCTGATGTCTCTTAAAAGCAGCATATTTGGATCTACCCCAACCTTTTTATTGGCTGCATGGTATTCTGCCACCTGGATGGGCCCTGGTTGATCTACCCAGCCCCACACTGATGGGTATTTTGGCATTTTACAGGGTTTTGCTGTCACAGGTGCTGCTGCAATGAATGTTCCTGCACAGGTATCTTCACATACGTTGTCCAAATATGTCTCTACCCGTAGAATAATTCCTGAAAGCAGGACAGAATTCATTATCGCTCTGGAGGTCCTAGCAGATGGAATGGGAGATAAGAAATAGAAAGAAGAGGTACACAAACTAGAAAGCACAAGGCAGATCTGTCATTATTTGCAGACAAGAGAATCTTCTACCTAGAATATTCACACACATTATTAGACCTGATGGGAGGGTTCAGCAATATGACCAGATAGTAGCTCATCATAAAAAAATCAATTGTCTTCCTAGTCTCCAGCAGTAACCATTTAGAAAATGTAATATTTTAAAAAAGTAGTGGAATTTCGAGCCAAACTGTCCTCTAAGCCAGTGCGTCTCTTTAGACTACATGAGCATCACCTAAAGGGCTTAAAACACGGATTGCTGGGCCCCACCCCCAGTTTCCAGTTCAGCAGGTCCAGGGTGGTACCTGGGAATCTGCATTTTCACAAACTCCAGGTGATGCTGGCCTTTGGACCCCACTCTGAGCAGCAAGCTCTAAAGTCGTTGTTCCCGTTTCCACTGCACCCAGTCACGTGTGAGGGAGCACATCACACCCCCCACTTCTTCACCAAGGCTACCGTCAAAGTCTGTGCTGTTTACCCAAGTGGATGGACGAAAATCTTATTTTATTGTTTCAATTTGCATTTCTTTAATTATGAATGAGGCTGGGCATCTTCCCACACGTTTGGTCTTGGCCTTAACTTTCATGCCACCGGATGTTAAAGGGCCATCCGTGGGTGATAAAGTGTTCACATCGCCAGGTGGCAGTGCCATCTCCCGTTGAGTCCTGCCCACGCCTCCAGCTACGTGCCCCCCTCTATGGCGAAAGGGAATGTAGAAGGCCCTGCTGGCCAGGCCCCTGCCTCCAGCCCGGCGCCCCGTGATTCACAGCCCTGACGAGAACACTTTCCCACACTGAACCATCTCTTTGGTGGCAAGAGCAAAGAATGTGAATCAAGAAAACTTAGTATCTCAGACCACAATGTCTCTTCACTGAAAATGCAAAGTGAGGCCAGAGAGGCAAGTCAGAGGAATTGCAACAACGCCAGAATCTTAACCAAGGGCTTGATTGCATATTTAAAGCAATGCTCTGACACTCAAGAAATAGTGAGATGGATCGGAGGAAGCTGGCGAGCCGCCCTGTGTGAGGTGGGGGTCTTCATGCCATTCCAATCGTGCAATTTTAGAAATGCGTCCTGGCATGTTTGTTAATAAAGACACAGGGCTGAGGCAACACATCAGGTTTTTGTTTCAGCCCATTGTCTATCTCCAGAGAAATGTTATTGGAATCATATTGCATTTTCCGGTCCGATGAAGCTGTAGTAATATAAGTATTTTATGCAAATGTGTTGTAGTGGAGAGGAGAGCACGTCATGTACCATAAATCTTAAGGTAACGGAGCCCTTGTTACTTCTCAGCTTTAACACATCCTGATAGGAGGCAATTATTTTGGACCAACAGACTGCCTTTCACGGAAGTTTGTCTCTGCTTGAAGCTAGAGCCTGTTTACTAGTACAGATTTATGGAGTGTGATGACAGGCAAGCCCAGGTGGCCATGAGCAAGGCCACGGAAGGAGAGGAAGGCTCACCCGCTCACCATGCACGCACCCATCCATCTGTCCTCCTGGGAGGCAGCATCCTGTCGTGGGCACGAAGGTGGGCTCTGAACTAGGGTTCTGGGGTTAAAGCGACTGAGGTAGAGACTTTGCTCTGCCTTTACCACCTGGACGGCCTTGGACAGCTTTCTTCGCCTTTTTCAGTTCCATTTTCATCAGCAAAACAGAGATGATGACGGTCATTGAGGGGCCAAGCGGGGCAACGCACGTGGGATGCTCAGGGCAGGCCTGGCATTACACACGGTCAGGATATTTGCCGCTATAACATTTGTTCATTTGACAACAATGCCATCAAGTGCCTATTCCTTAGACAGCCTTGTGGGAAGAACCAACTGAGTGTGTGTGTGTGTGTGCGCGCGCGCGCGCACACGCGCACGCACGTGTGCGTGCTGGGCTGGCTGGGGACGCCCTGCAGCTTCGTGAGGACTCTGCAGGCTCGAGGGTTGGGTCCCTCACTGTTGGCACGTGTATGGCTCTTGCCATACACTGTCCACAAATCACCTGCAAAGATTTGTCACCAGGCTGGTCACTCTCCCAGTCCCCTCTGTTCCACACCACGACCATCCTTTATTTGGAAAGCTGTGTTGACAGAGCAAAAAACTGAAAGATCGTCTGCCGTTGGGACTGTCATGTGTCCACGGCTGGGCAACGGTTCCCCTTACACTGCTGCCTCAGCTCACCTGGTCCTGGGACCGAGGGGGCTGTCTTCTTGGCACTGTGCAGTCCATCTGGAGATATCTATTGACCACCTGGTATGTGAAGGACACAGTGCTAGCGCAGGGATGACTCACAGGTTGACAAGACCAGCCTCTTCCTGATGGGAGGGGTGTCCCAGGTGACCGTGACACCTCAAGGTGTGCAGCACGCGGGGGTTGGGGGTGGTGGTCAGGAGAGAGCGGTGCTTCCAGCTGGGAAATCGGGAAGGCTGCCTGGGCAGTGGTTCCAGAGCAGCCTTCAAGGACAGGGTGGTCTGACTCTACCCAGGAGGCACAGAGCTGCCCAACGTTCTTTGGAGCCTGTCCTGTCCTGGCTTCATTCTGTGTCGTCCTCTTGCCCCACAGCCAAATCTGAGAACCCTTTAGTGTGTTCCAGGATGGAGGAGAGAAGGATTAGAGCAGAGAGGGAGTCTGCCCTCCCTCACTGGCATCACCCAATCCATTCTTCACCTTTCCTCCATATCCCTTCTGCTGTCTTGGGTCTTCTTGAATTAAAAAAAGAAAAGAAGAGAAAATCCTGTGCGCTCAGCTGAGACATTTAGAAGGCAAGGAGAGTATGAAAGAGGCTAGAGTCGGGGGAGGGGTTAACTTAGAAAAGTGTTTTTCAAACTTCTTAAACCTTGATTCATAGTAGGAAATAGATTTTGAAAAGCAATCCAGTCTCCATAAAAATGTCTGTGAACCCCCAAAAAATCTTTCATGAAATATGACCCTTTCTATGTGGGAGACACACTGAGAGTTTCTATTTCATGTTTTAAAACTCTGCCTGCAGCCCGTGGTTCCCGCGGGGAAGTGGGAGCATTGCCGGCAGTTATGTGGGCAGGATCCAGATGGGGGCCTCTTGGCGGTCACAGGGGCAGAACCCAGGTGGGAGAATAAGGGAGGTCACGCGGGCAGCATCCAGGGTGGGGCCCAGCAGGAGGTCACGTGTGCAAAACCCGGGTCGGGGGCGGGGGCCCAGTGGGAGGTCACGTGGGCAGCGTCCAGGCTGGGGCCCAGTGGGAGGTCACATGCAAAGGCCTGTTACACGTGGACGTACAGTGTCACTTGTGCAAACTGAATCCACTTCCAGTTCCTTCTCCCACTCCTAGACCCTCCCAGGCATCTCCCGCCCTTAGCCACCTCTTAGGTGGACATTTAGTGATAGAACTTCAGGGTCAAGGGTCTCTGGAGCCCCTGGGAGGTGGCTTCTCTAACTCTGTTAGAGCCAGCCCAGCAGGGCGGGAAGTGTGTCCTGTGGTCAGTGTGTCTGCCCGGTGGGCGCATCCAGGCCAGGCCCGCAAGCTCCCGGCCCTCCTCTCGGCTTAGAGACAGGAGGGGCCCCCTCCTCTCACCGACCCAAATTTGGGTAGCTCAGAGGACCCACGGTGCCAGCCGGAGGGGTTCCTCACTCCACGAGCCCCTGTTTTGCTTCTCTTATGGAGTTCTGACAGTTTGGAAGCTTTTTTTTTAAATTGGGGTAGAAATCACGTGACATAAAATTAACCATTTGAAAGGGAAGAGTTAGTGGCATTTAGTACATTCACAATGATGTACAGCTGTCACCTCCATCTAGTTCCAGAATGCTGTCATCACCCCCCAAAGAAACCTCACACCCATTGGCAATCACTCCCCGTTCTCCCCTCTTCCTAGCCCCCAGAAACCACGAATCTACTTCCTTATTTCTATGGATTCGCCTATTCTGGGACATTTTATATGAATGGAATCATACAATATTTGTGTTGTTGTGTCTGGCTTCTTTCACTCTGCATAATGTCCTCAAGCCTCACCAGCATCATAGCCTGGGTCAGTACTTCACTCCTTTTTAATGGCTGAATAAGATTCCATTGCGTGCATGCACACATCTTGTTTATCCATTCGTCATCTGGGTTGTTTCTACCTTTTGGCTACTGGGAAGAGTTATCATCATTTTACAAATGGAGCTGAGGCTTTATTTTCTTATCTGATTTCTCTGCTGGACTGAAGGCTCGTGAGGTAGGCGTGGGTTTGGTGTTCTCGTTGTTGCAACCCCCAGGTTCACAGGTTGTGCAGCGAGCCCACGATGAGTGCAGGTGGGATGGGAAAGGGAGGAAGATGCTGCTACCTGAGCGCAGAAGCAACCAGCTTGCCTTGCACCCACCGTGCAGTCATTCCTCAATCCTCCCGCAGCTCCTGGCTGAAGATATAACAGCCTTTCCAGCCTTCCCTCTGCTCTCTACCTGGGCACCCAGGATCCAACAAATGGAGGCTGGACCAGGTGTCTTCCCGCCCACCCTCCTCTGACCTGGGGGGACTTAGATCCACGCCTTCCTTTTTTCCCACACAGAAATCACTGGGCTAGACTCCTGAGGAAAGCAGCCACATGCTTGTGGAAAGAGACCCCCACGAAACTGCGTGACGTGGACAAAAATGCATTTGGAGTTCTCAGGAGGGAGAGAGTGGCCACCGTCATTTGCAATCTCGAGAGACGTGAGGCAAAAACGGTTGTGGCTCAGACCCCGGCCTCTAAGAGGAAACCAGAGATCTTTTCTTTAAATGTCTTGCTGATGTGGTATTTTATTTTATTTTTTTAAATCAGTGCTCTGTTGCCATAGATGAGTATGTCTCTTCTGGTTAGGGAAGGCTGCTGCAGTCTGGGAGAAATACGGGCGGCTATAAATACAGAAAGTTGTCCAGTTAACCCCATGTGTGGGCACTGAGAGCCAGGCACATGGGGGTGCTGAGGGTCCGAAGGGGTGCTCTCAGCTTAGAAGGGACAGAGTGGTGATAAGTGAGCATCGCCTGGGACCATACATGGTCCGGGAACCGAGATAGATGCCTTCACCCTGCATTTCCCCGAGGACCCTGCTGGGCAAGTGCCTCCCCATTTTACAGATAAGGAAAATGAGACACGAAGTGAATGAGCAATACCCAAGCTCACATAGCTCCCTAGAGGCAGATCAGCCTTTAAATCCTCCGGAAAGGCTGAGTTCTATTTACTGCATCACGTACCCCAGAGGGAAGAGGCAAAGTTTCCCTTTCCAAGGCCCAGGATGCTGCCTCTGTCACCCCAGCTCCATCCATCCAAGGCCCGCGGGCCCAGGAAGCCCAAGGAGGCCCTGCCGCACCAGGCTTCAGCCTCTTTTATTGCACTAATTTTTAGTGCAACGTGCTGCCTGCCACATGGTTGCACGGAGCTTATATAAATTACCCCACCAGTGCGATTAACTGTTTGTCCAGGCTAATCGTCAGTATTAAATCTCGCTCAGTCACAGTTTTAAAGCTTAATTTAAAATCTCCATCTTTACGAAATCCGTACTCCCTCCCACCAAGGGGAAAAAATAGATTTAACGGGTTTAGTTCATCTCCATTTGTAGCAGCCCAAGTCATAATTAGGAATGTACCAAGCGGACGAGGAAGGAGCCTGCAGACCAGCTCCTCTGCTCGCTGGCAAGTCCTGCCGGGAGATGCCCTTGTCTCTGCTCTCGTGCATGAAGCTCCGAATTAAAAGTTACTGCGTGGAGACTCCCGAGCCTCTGTGGTGGCCCCTCCTCGATTCAGCATAAATCTTGTCTGCGTGCTTAGAGACAGGGACGGAATTCATCCTCGAAGGCAGGGATGCACAGCAGGCATGAGGAAACAGCCAGGAGACCCCCGGTGCTCACTAGATAAGGACTGAAGGGCAGCCAGGGAGGGAGGCGGGTAGGCGAGGGGCTCCTCCTTGCTGGGAGGAGTCAAAGACCCCAAGAGTGCACCGGTTCCCACCGCCTTCCTGAGACCCGTGCCCCTCCCTGCACCCCCCTCCCTGAAGACTGATGTTGCCATTGCAGCTTCTTAGGAGTGAGGAGGGGTCCCTTTCCTCTCATGGGACCGGCCCTTCCTTCCTCTTTCTTCCTGTTACCAGATGCCCCCTAGTCTCCACCTCTTCATTGTCTCGGGGGGGAAACTGAGACCCAGAGAGGGGCTGTGACCTGTCCAAGGGCACACAGCTGGGTTGGCTTCAGGTTGAATCCCGGTGGTCTTGACACCCATCACCCTGCTATGATGACCATACAACTCATCATTCCAACAGACAGACTTGGGGGATGAATATTACTAATGCTTATTACTAGTGATACGCATTATATACGTACACATGTGCCTGTATTTGTGCCCACTGTCCCTCATCCTCTCACCTGGGTGTGGAGGGTGGGCTGGAGGCAGCAGGGAGAGAGGATAGGGCGGTCAGAAGTCTTGGTCTGTGGGAGGAGGTCATGGACCAGCATGAAAACAGAAGAGATGGGAAATAGGGCAGCCCCAGGGAGATGGGCAGGACACGGGCACTGGGGAGCTCCAGGGAAGACTCAATAATAACTTCAGGGTTTGAGTCCAGTGGTACCAATGACCCCATGAAGCCAGCGGCGGGGCCCCAGTTTGCTGGGAAAGGTGAGGCTGCCGGCAATGGTACTACAAGGACCTCTGCCAGGCTTCTAGACTCCTGCCAGGCAGCGCCATTTCCACCTTGGTGTCCCTAGTACCTGCCAAGCAGTCAGCAAGTGTCCCACACTCAGCAAATGTTGGTTGAATAATCTGGGTGGCGAGCCCGGTAGGAGCTGAGGACAGGGGCCGGGGCTGCAGGGGATCGGCAGTGTGCATGGCTCACTCTTGAGTTGCCCCCAGCCTCTGAGAGTGTCCATGCTTAGACGGTTGAGGCTAGGCTCTGGTGGCAAAGCAAGGTGGTCGAGAAGCAGGAGAGGGAGTCGTGCACAGCCACACACGGAGGGAGAACAGAGCGCCCAGGAGAAGGGGTGACCAACGATGCCCAGTGACCGAGGTAGCTGAGGCGGAAGGCCAAGGCCAGGACCTTGGATGTGAGGTGTGGAGTATTGTGGGCACGCTCGGGTCTGCTGTACAAGTTGGCGTATATTCAGGGTGACCAGGTTAGAAGCAGAATTGCTTGGATTAAGAAAGGAGATTGCGGACTTCCCTGGTGGCGCAGTGGTTGGGAGTCCGCCTGCCGATGCAGGGGACACGGGTTCGTGCCCCGGTCCGGGAAGATCCCACATGCTGTGGAGCAGCTGGGCCCGTGAGCCATGGCCGCTGAGCCTGCGCGTCCGGAGCCTGTGCTCCGCAACAGGAGAGGCCACGACAGTGAGACGCCCGCGTACCGCAAAAAAAAAAAAAAGAAAGAAAGAAAGGAGATTGGGAAGAACTTGAGTGCATGTCTGTCTGGAGAAGCTGGGGGGTAAGACGGACAAGAACAGATGACAATTTGGGAAAGAGAGACATAAGGGGACCATGAGGACCATGGAAGGGAGGAGGGAGGAGGGAGGAGGGAGGAGGGAGGGAGGGAGGGAGGGAGGAAGGGAGGAGGGAGGGAGGAGGGAGGAGGGAGGAGGGAGGGAGGAGGGAGGGAGGAGGGAGGAGGGAGGGAGGGGGGAGGGAGGGGGGAGGGGGGAGGGAGGAGGGAGGAGGGAGGAGGGGGAGGGGGGAGGGAGGAGGGAGGAGGGGAGGGAGGAGGGAGGAGGGGAGGGAGGAGGGAGGAGGGGAGGGAGGAGGGAGGGAGGAGGGGAGGGAGGAGGGAGGAGGGAGGGAGGAGGGAGGAGGGAGGAGGGAGGGGGGAGGAGGGAGGGAGGAGGGAGGAGGGAAGGGAGGAGGGAGGAGGGAGGAGGGAGGAGGGAGGAGGGGAGGGAGGAGGGGAGGGAGGAGGGGAGGGAGGAGGGGAGGGAGGAGGGAGAGGGAGGAGGGGAGGGAGGAGGGAGGAGGGAGGGAGGAGGGAGGGAGGAGGGAGGAGGGAGGAGGGAGGAGGGAGGAGGGGAGGGAGGAGGGGAGGGAGGAGGGAGAAGGGAGGGAGGAGGGAGGAGGGAGGGAGGAGGGAGGAGGGAGGGAGGAGGGAGGAGGGAGGAGGGAGGGAGGAGGGAGGAGGGAGGGAGGAGGGAGGGAGGAGGGAGGGAGGAGGGAGGAGGGAGGGAGGAGGGAGGGAGGAGGGGAGGGAGGAGGGAGGGAGGAGGGAGGGAGGAGGGAGAGGGAGGAGGGGAGGGAGGAGGGGAGGGAGGAGGGAGGGAGGAGGGAGGAGGGGAGGGAGGAGGGGAGGGAGGAGGGGAGGGAGGAGGGAGGAGGGAGGAGGGAGGGAGGAGGGAGGGAGGAGGGAAGAGGGAGGAGGGAGGAGGGAGGAGGGAGGGAGGAGGGAGGAGGGAGGAGGGAGGAGAGGAGGGAGGAGGGAGGAGGGAGGGGGGAGGGGGGAGGGGGGAGGGAGGAGGGAGGAGGGAGGAGGGAGGGGGGAGGGAGGAAAGGGGATGGTGGGGGAGCTCACTCTGGAGGCTCAGAGCCCCAGGAACACTGGAGTGAACGACCTTCGGGGCAGGATGGAAGGTGTTGCTGTCCTCAACTGCAGGCACGCGGGAAGGTGGGTTCCTGTCCCTTCAGCAGTTTTCTCCGTGAAACCGGATGCCCTCAGAGGGTCAAGGAGGGGCTCACCGGGCAGGGAAGCAAGGTGTCTGGAGCTCACACTGATCGTAGGCATTTTGCAGCACGGGAGAAAACAGCCTCCTAATTTCCTGCCTCCCGGGGCAAAGCCGAAAGAATCAGAGCAGCCGGCTTCCCCGTGGAGCTCGCACTGCAAAATTAGGGGAAATGAGGAGGAGAAATAACAAGTGAGACTGGAGGAGAAAAAGCCTTAGAAACAGTGTGCTTGGAAAAGGTGAAGGGGGGAGGAGGGGGGGAGAGGGGACGCAGAAATCCGGAAACGTGTTCCTCAGGCAGGATGCTGGTGGCAGGAGGCTGGTGCCCACTGGCAAGGGGCAGAAGGGCCTTGGCTGAGAGGTACTGTGAGGGCAGGAAGCAGGGGTGCCCGCCCACACTGCCCCCCGTCTCTCCTGGCTCCTGGCGGCAGCCACACGGTGTGGGGGGCACCAAAGCCCGTCATTCCTGCCCCAGCGGGACTCCCCACTGCCTGGCCAGCCGAGACTCCCTGAGCTGCACCACGGCCTGAGGCCCTTCCCCAGGCCACCCTCCTTCGGCCTCTCCCTTCTCAGGGTCTGTCCCTCTTCCTGCCTCCAGCCATCCTTCGCAGCCATTTCCCCCAACAGAGCCCCTGCACGTTTGATTCCGTCCTGGCATCTGCTTCCCAGGGGACCCAAACTGACACCCTCCTCGTGGCTCAAAGCCACGAGGTCAGCTTCTACTGACCACCCCCACCCCCGCCAATTCCCTTCCACCCCCAGCAAGAGGCCTTGCCCTTGCCAGGGCCACCAGACCTTCAGTCCACCCGAGGGCACTTCAGCACCTGTTAATTTCTCAGGGGCCTCGTCTGGGCTGGGGTGGGGTGGGGGTCCCGGAGTTCCTTGGCCAGGCCTTGAGGAGGTTGCCTGCTGGTCAGTGATGTGGGCATTTAAGGTAGCAACAGAAGTGACTAATGATTTCTACTCTGCCTTCATTGGGTCAAAGGCCCATATGTGAGGAGGAAAAAGTCCTTTTCTGCCACCTCAGGGCACGTCCCAGTCCTGAGTGGAGAGGCAGTGGGACAGAGAGCTCAGCGGCGGGCACCCCGGGAGAGGCGGCAACCCCAGCACTGGACCCTCACCGGCCTGGCCACACTCCCCCTGAGGAGGGGCCTGCAGTGCCCTGGAAGCTTCTGTCCTTTCTTGCCCAGGAATCTGGGGGGTAGAGGAGGTCTCCAGGGCTTGGACCTGAGCTGTTTCTTGCCCAGAACCCCAGCATTCACATCTCCTGGTCTTGTCTGCAAGGAAGGGAGGAGGCGGGGCTAGTGTCCTGGGGCTGCCAAAACAGAGTACCCCAAACTGGGTGGTTTAAAACAACACGGACGTGCTCTCTCACGGTCCTGGAGGGCAGAAGTCCAAAATCAGGGTGGCTTCGGGGTTGGTTCCTTCTGGAGGCCCCAAGGGGAAGTCCGTTCGAGATCTCCTAGTTTCTGTTGGTCACTGCAATCCCTAGTGTCCCTTGGCCTGTGGCCACACCAACAGATGTTGCCTCTGTCATCAAGCGGCCCTCTTCTCTGTGTCTCTGGGTTTCCTCCTTGTCTGTTTCTCTTCGGTCTTTGGGCCTCAAGGCCTGGCCATCTCCATCCTTACCTGAATCACTTCTGCAAAGACCCTTATCCCAAATAAGGTCACAGCCTCAGGTTCTGGGTGGATGTGAATTTGGTGGGGGGGACCCCTATTCAACCCACTGCTGCAGGAGAGGGTCCTGAAACAGTTACCCACGTGTGTCCCAGCAGCAGAAATGGGCCCAGCAGAGCATGCCAGGGTCCAGGGGCCAGAGGGAAAGTGAGCCCCTACCCCACCCTGTGCGGCTGGCTCAGTGCCCCCTTCCGGCGGAGCCTTCCACCAATCCCACTCGCCCCTGCCTGGTGGGGGGGGGGGGACTGTGAGGTCGCCTTTTGATTTAATCAAGTTTTTAAGACTCAGTGACTCGGGAGCAAAGACGAATGCTCTTCAGGAAGGTGCTCAGGACCAGCAGGCAGCGAGAACAAAGGACAATGCGCACCCTCCACCACCGCGGGAGCCGCCAGGGTTGGCTGACGATGGGGGGAGGGGAAGACTGGGGAGGGGGACTTGGAATCTCCCCTCACAGCCAGGCAGGGAGGAAGCCCAGCCTTCCCTTCCCTTCCAGGGAAGCTCGGCCACGATTTAATATGCAAAGGTGGAGAGGCTGGCATCGTGGCGTGCCATATTTCAAACAAAGAATATACAACAAAGGGCCAGAGGACGCGGGGATGTGTCAGAATTCAGCGATGGGAGAGATTTGTCCAAGCCGAGTGGAGGGGCCTGTGACCTTGGGCTTGAGAGCTTTAGAGCGAACAGGCGGTTGTTGAAGACGGAACAAAGAGATGCTGTGATTACGTTATTTGATAGAATGGTCTTAAACTGTTGGGAGGGGGAATTAGGTGGCACAAGAGAATTGGTTTTTATTCCAGGAGATGTAAGGAAGATGTAATGGAGGGGAAAAAGCAGGGGGGAGGAGGAGGGAGAGGGTGGAGAGATTTCTGAGAGGAGAGGAAAAGAGAGAGAGCAGTGAGGCAGTGAGAGGCAGCAGGAAATAAACACGGACGCCTCCTTCCCTCCCTCTCCTCCCTTCCTCCTTCCCCCCCCTGCAGGTTCAGGCTGAGCCCCAAAGAGCTTCGTGTCAGGAGGAGCTGGGCCCGGAGGAGAGGGGCTGGGGCTTGGGGAAAGTGATGAGGGATGTGACAGGGCTGTCAGCTTCCCCAGGCTGGGGATCCGGGTGGCCGGGAGACCTGGGCATCCTGCTGAAGGAAGCTTGGCACAGGGAGCGGGGTGTGTGTGCAGCCTTAGGGTCAGTGAGGACAGGGTCTGGGAAACAGAGCTGGTAGGAGGCAGAGAGCTGTGGGGTCCTCTCATCAGGTCCCCGAGAAGCGGACTGGGCCCCCTGGTGCAGGCGTCCTGGAAGTGCCAGCCCGCTGAGCTGTGGCATGCAGTGGGACTGTGGGCACAGGAGGAGGTGGCTGGCTGGGCCACCTCGCTGCCGGGTTGTCCCAGGATCGGACCCATCCGCGTGTGCCGGGTGTCCCTGGCTTCCCGGAGCCTGAGCAGAGGATCCCTGCTAGGACACCAGAGTCCAGGCTCTTCACTTTCACGGGGCTTGTCCCGCCTCTCACCGTTTTGTAACTTGGCATTCTTTTTCTTAAAGTGCCCCGCACTCTCAAATTGTCTGAGTTTCAGGTCCAACCAAGACTGGAATCAACCAGGTGGTCCTCCCAAGCCATCCATGGCAGAATGGCTGGGGTTCTTCCTGGAATGTGCCAGAAGCCTGATCCCCAGGCAGCTGCAGTGCGAGCCAGGTGGCGATGGGGCAGGGCTGGGGGCGGGAGGGCCGGTAGCTGGAGCAGCTCTGTCCCGGCAGTGGCAGTGGAGATGCCCAGGTGGGCCAGACGGGGACCCTCATTTCCCACCCCGGGGTGGCCAACCACCTAGAATATGTTTCCACTAGAATGATTTTCCTCATTTCACAGGCCACAGGCTAACTCACACCCCCGAGATCTGGGAAACTAGAGGAGAAGAAAATAGAGTTTCTAAGTCACGCTGCGGGGGATGAGGCCGGGCAGGATGAGGCTTCTGGTGTTGGGAGGGGGTGTTCCAGGTGTGGGGGGGCATGCTCTGGGGTGGCACGGCACGGCACTGAAGAGGGATTGTCTCTGCTCCCAGACCTGGCTGTGCCGCAGGGGCGCTGACGTGAGGGCGGGTCTCTGTGTTCTAACAGGTTCTCAGGAGACTCTGATGCCCCCAGCCCAACACCAGGCCAAGCACCGATCCCGGCGCCAGTGGCAAAGGGCCCTGTACCTGGCAGGTGCCCTGCTTCGCTCCAGAGCAGGGGTTCGTGGGGCCTCAACCTTGTTCCCGGGCTCTTCTCCCAGCAGCAGGGGGTACTGGGAAGCATGGGACGGAAAGAGACAGCTGTTCCTCCTCCTCCACTCACTAGGGACTGGGGGGTCAGGAAAGAGTAAGGGAACGTGTGGATGTAAACAGTCCAGGAAATCCCCCTTTAAATGGGCTGGGACTCCAGCTATGGGGCATTGGAGGCCCAGAAGCACTGCATGATGCCTCCTGCACACGTGAGGGACACCCAGGGCTTTGTTGGTGGGTGGCAGTGTGGCCTTGGAGGAAAAGCAGGGCTGGAGTCAGGGCACCTGGACCAGTCACCTAGGCGTGGCCTTGGCCTCGGGCTCCTCTTCTGCAAAATGGGGGTAAGGATGGGACCTACTCATGGGGTAATGGTGAGAATGGGGTGAGGTGATGTGCGGGAGAGGGCTCTGCAGGTTAGAGGGGACTCTCATCCACCTCTGTCACTGCTTCCGTCACCCGTGTAGTCAGCATGGTCGTCATCTCCAGAATCAGCATGAGATCAGCCCCTCTGTCAACCCAGAAGCAAACCTGGCTAGGGGTGGGGTGGGGGGTTGGGCTTACCAGAAGGAAGACAAACCTGTGCTTTTTCGTGCATCACTTTAACCTTTCTAGAGCCCAGGTTCAAAGCCATTAAGTACTCCATAAGGCCACCTGGAGAATGTAGCTAGGCCACTGGAAAACTAGTCAGTGGTTAGAAACCAATGGTTCAGCTGAAAATAAGCCCCTGTATCTATCTCTCCCTCTGTCTGATTCTGTCTCTCTGTCTCTGTCTCTCTCCTCTATTCCTTCCCCCAATGCCCCCAGGACATGTTTCTAAAGCTATTGGTGGGCCTGTGACCTCCCTATTATTTGGTCTTTTAGCTGCTGTCCTGGTGATTTTCTGTTCCCCAGGATAGAAATTCCCTCCAAAAGGGAACTTCTCCCCAGTCTGGTTGTGAAACATCCTGCACCCGGGGAGAGTTGAGCGTGTCTGCCCTGCCCCCTCCCACTGGAAACCCCTTCTTCTCTAACCCACATCCTTCGACCCGTCGCTTAAACTTATTTCATGTTCTGCTTTTAATTTTCATTCATTTCTCTGCTTAACAGACTCTGATAGGCGGGGAACGGTCCTTTATCAAACTCTTAATTCTGTCTCTGGACCTTTCGTTCTTTTCTGCTTCAGAAGAGCCCAAGCCCATAGGGTCTGGTGCCCGGGGATCCTGGCTGAAGCCTTCAGCTTGGCCATCACCCGGCCTTGGCAGGATCCAGGCTCAGGGGTCCTCTTGCCGTGTCCGGGGTCCTCTTTCCCTTCACTCTGCACCACTATTAAGAGATGATGCTGGTCTGGGAGCAAGAACCCTTTGGCTCTGGAAAAATTATTTGTGACACTTTACATATGGATCAGGTAATTAATGGATGCCCCGATTCCTCCTCCAGAACATAAAGCAGGCGAGGACACGACTCTAATTCCAGATAATTAAAGAGCGATCAAGTTCGCTCTCGCTGCTTGGCGAGTGCGGGCTGCTGTCATTAACACCACCGAGGCTTCTCCATCCTCCACACCTCACTGCAACTGCGGGGCCTCGGCTCCCCAGGGGCTAGGAGCTGGAGAGCCCACCCACCTGCCCATCATGTAATTGAAGTGGCCACATCTGCGGCACCAACACAGCTTATGGAACGGGATGAAGCATTCTGTCACCAACGGGGAGCGGCCTGCTGCCATTGTCCCCTCCAGGGTCCGCCAGCCTCTCTCTGCCCTCCCCAGATGTGCATTTGCTTGTGTGTGTGTGTGTGTGTGTGTGTGTTTGGGATAGAACCCCAGAATGACCTCTCCAGGGCAGCCACACCTGATCTTAGAGCCTTGGCTTCTGGGAACTGCACAGAGCTCAGAGGCTGTGGCTGCCACCCGGGAAAAGTGAGTTGCACGGTGGCAGGGCAGCCCCAGTGAGGGCGCAACGTCCCCACTCCAGCCCCAAGTCACTGCCCCTCGCCCCACTCAGTCACAGGAGACTTCCAGGACATCTGAGGCCATTGCTGCCCCGAGAGCTAAGGGCTCCCTGGGTTTTTGAAGTGGCCATAATTGGTGCTCCATGAGATAAACAACAGACAACCCTGTTCCAAAGGATCATCATTCCTGCCGACATCCAGGGTCACCAGGCTGTTGTTCCTCCTGGGAAAGGTGCAGTTGTGGACGGGCATCCCGTGGCGACCATGGGCCAGTCCTCAGCAGCCTCCCAGGAAGATGGGAGCCGCGGCTAATTGTGGCTGAAAGGACTGACAGGTCCTGGTTCACTCTGCGCATCTGTCATGTTTCCTGATAAGTATCAGCCGTTACTCTGTCAGCCGGGGCCTCTGGGGTCTCCATGCTTCTTTGACTGTCTCCGTTCCCTCCTGGTTAGTGGCCTCCAGAAATACGAGTGTGCTCATTTCCACAGATACTCACTGAGCGTCTGCTGGGGGCCAGGCAGGCACTGGGCTAGTCACCGGGCCGGAGATGGATAGAGCGAGCTGTGGGCGACTGGGAGGAGCCGTGGAATTGAACCCAGGCAGCAGAGTTCCGGCGGGCATGCAGGATGCACAGAGCCCGGGTCTGCTGGGGAAGCCTGCGGAGGAGAAGGGCAGGGGAAGGGAGAGAGCCCACGCAGGGTGTTCGCGGTGGGCACGACGGTGTGTGTGCCAGGATCCGAGCGTGTGCGAGCCAGCGTGTGCCTTGGGAGCTCAAGAGATCACCCCTCTGCCTCCGGTGGCCAACATCCTCCTCCAGGAGGGTCACTGGCCTCTCCTGTTGGGAAGTTTCAGGGCCTGGCTGGCTGGCTGGTAATCATTGCCTATTTCCTACAGATTCAGGACAGTGTGAAGTTTTCACGGAAACCCCCTTTCCTGTAAGCCTGGATACATGGTGGGGGGCAGTGCTCACACATAGTGAGATTTTTGTTTCAGCCTAGACCTGTACTCCAAACTCCAGACTCTTATGTCCACCTGCCTGCTCAACACGTCCACGTGGACGGCATCTCAAATTCAAGGTCAAAGTTAAACCTCTTCTTTACCTGCTAATCTGCTCCTGCCCAAAGCCCTGGAGTTATCCTGACCCCCTTCCTCCTGATTCATCCCTAAACCCAATGACAAGTGTCCTTAATAAGAGAAAGGCAGATCTGAGGCTCTGAGACACAGGGAAGAGGACCATGTAAAGTCAGAGGCAGAGACTGGAGTGATGCGGCCACAAGCCAAGAACAGCTGACTCACCAGAACCTGGAAGTGATGAGGAAGAATCCTCCCCCGGAGCCTCCTTGGGGGAGTGTGGCCCTGCTGACACCTTGATTTCAGACTTCTGGACTCCAGAACTCTGACAGAAAAAATTCTTGTTATTTTAAGCCCCCAGTTTGTGGTGCTTTGTATGACAGATCTAGGAAACTAATACAATCAGCACAGGGCCCAAGAAACGTCCTGATAATTATAATATTGTTTACCATTTGTTGAGAGCATATGTGCTTTAACCTGACAAGGAAGGAAGTACTGTTGTCCCATTTCACAGATGAGGAAGCTGAGGCTCAGCAAGGTTCCACGACCTTGCCAAGCCCCTCCTCCAGGAAGAGCAATCCCTGGTCGAACTGGCCTGAGTCTGTGGGCACAGCTGCCATGCTGTACTGCCCGCACCTGTGGGCTCCAATGAGCCATGACGTGTTGGCTTTAGCTTTGCAGAAGCCCTAGAACTCTAGTGGCCGAATGGAGACCCATGGCATGGGGTGCTGGTCTCTGATTTTAGGTCCGAGAGCCTCTGCAGCCCAGCCTTGGTACCAGGGGCTGCCTTGGCCAAACGCCATGCGCACTGCCCTGGGCCAGGGCCTTAGGCAGCTGCAGAGATGGGTGGAGATACCAAACTGCCCATCTGTCCTTCCAGCCTTTTCCCCACCTGGCCCTGTACCAACTGCTCAAAATGAACAGTGGGTCACTTGACTCCCGGCCTCTCCCTCCTGCCCAGCCTGAACGGGTATCTTATTTGTTGCTCTCAATGACCACATTGCGTGGAAGCAAAGAGGAAAATGGTTTCAGACTCTGAAGCCACGACCAGGGGTGGAGGTGTTAGGAGGGATTCTGCAATGATTTAGAGCAGCCGTTTCCTGGCCTGGCTCGGTCCTGTATCCAGCAGACCTGCCCTCCAATATAAGCATGCACGAGGTCCTTTACCATATCACCACCCCCATCCTCTGAGAAAAATGCTGCAGCAGTCAGCGGGGGAAATTGTAGACCCTCGTACACACAAGGTGCTCAAGACATCTGGGCTGCACAGATCCAAAAACCAGCATGAGCTCCCCTCCGTCTGCCGGAAGCCTGGCCTTTGAAATCCTTCTCCTCCTGACAATCTTTTCCCAAAGCTCCGGGAAGGCTCACCCAGGACACCACTCCTTTAGGGCGGGCGTGGAAGTCAGCGGCAGAGCAAATGCTCTCAAGAGAAAGCTTATCATCCCGTCAAGTGGGAAACGTAGTGTTCGCAACTGCTCTGGCAGTGTCATCTCCGCCACGTGAAAAAATATGTGCCTAGAAAATGCCTAGAAGAAACCATCCCTTTGTGTAAAGAAAAAGTTTAGATAAATAAATGCATAACTGCAGGTGGATGCATTTTTTAAATTTTCTGGAAAAGAGAATCACAAAACTGTTAACATGGGTTAATTTGAGGGAAAGGGGCGGGGAGGTGACAGGAAGGCATCTTTCACGGTGCCCCTTCTGTGGCCTCTCTTCTCTAACTCTGTGTGTGTGTGTGACTTTTCAGATGTCGGTGGGGTTATCCGGGTTGCACAATGAGGGTTCTTTTGCTTGTTCTTCTCCACACCTCTGCAGAGTAAAAGCATCTTTAGAGAGAAATACATTTTTGTTCATGTTGTCAAATGAACGAAATAGAAAATTAAGGAACCCCCCCCCAAAAAAAAGACCAGAAAAAATATGTTAAGGTTTTAATAATGATTTTCTCTGGTTTGGTAGATTATTGGATTATAACTTTACTTTTTTCCTTATAGATGATCTTCCTTACAGCCAGAACTAATAAAGGTCATTTTAAAGCGAAAATGATATACCTAGGGAGCGGGCAAGACCATAAATTGGTGAGTTTATTTGGGGGGGAGGCTCCCAACCTTCCCATCACCTGCTGTGTCCTTAGCTGCAGATTACCTTTCGGATCTGAATCCACTGCACCAGAAAATCCGAATTCAATGTAAAATCCTACCAGTCAATTGTGGCCCCTAGGGGATGACAGTAGATAGGGAAGCAGGACAAAAATGACGAAGAACACAGAGTTTGCAAGCAAAGCGCCTGGACTGAAGTCCCAGGCTGTGTGACTTTAGGCAAGTGACTTGACTTCTCTGTGTGTCATTCCTCATCTGTAAATTGGGTATCATCAGAGTTCCTAACGTATTGAATCGTCTGTGAGATGCTCCATAAACCCTGGAGACGATGGGTGGTGTACACCAGGTGCCCGCTGGAGGGTCGCTGCAGTTGTGATGAGTAGCCAGTGCGTGTGGGAGGGCTTCCCGGCAGCGGTTCTCAGCATCATAGCACTGGGTACCCACACTCACGCCCCTTGCACACAGAATCCAGCACCGGGCGGACTGCATACCGAGCCTAGGGCCCGAGAGAGAAGCAGGATGTCCGGTGTGACTTCTGTTGCCTTGGGGTGGGGTCTCTGAGGATCTGCGGGCGACAGGGAAGGCCGCCCACGTGTTGGGCAATTTCCTCCAGCCCAGGAGCGAGGGACAGCCTGGGGGGAGGCTGCCTGCCATCCTGGAGTGGCGGAGGCTGCAGGCAACAGTCTGTGCCTCTGCAAGAGGCGATGTCCCGCTGTGGGTTTGTTTTACTTTTTGTTGTTTGCTTTTATTTCAGCAGAATCAAGGCTGTCCTTGCACAGAACAGCGGGAGAGAGAAGCTGAGACGTTCGGATCTGGAGGTGTGAAGGGTGCAATTTGCTCCCCCCAAAGGTTGCAGGAGGCGGTGGGGTGATGGGTAGGTTGACTTCTCTGCAGGCCAGTGGTTTCAGCAAGAGGCTGTGTCTCAAGGCCCCCGACCCAATCCGTGGGACCCAGGACGGATCTCTGGCCCCTTCACTTCCCAGCATCTCTGTGGTCAGCAGGGCGGCCGGGGAGCTCATTTCTCATCCACCTCCGTAGACCCCTGCCTTCCAGGACCCCAGGAACCCCACAACCAACCCAGACCCGCTGCATCAGCCTAGCGCAGGGGACTGGGGGGCTGTATTTTAGTGCCTCCCCCAGGCGGCTCCTCAGCTGGCTCGTCCTGGGGAGAGGGCTGGGCCTGTCACCCTGTGTGTGTCCCCGGGCCTGTCACAGGACTGGGCGAGCAGCTGGCTCCCAGTGGGTGTCTACTGGGGTAACCAGCGCTGGCGGTGGGCCTGGAGGTTCCCTCCCTGCAGAGGGACTTGGAAAGGAGAATTCAGATCCAGGGACCCGGCATCGTCCATACCACAGGCACCTCTGTTGGCAGGAACGGATGAGCCCTGGTGGCTGAGGGTGGGGCCGCGCACATTGTACAACAGATTGACAAAGGGCCGCTGGCTTTGTGCTCCTTAATTTTAACGGCGTGTGCCTGCATGCCTGTGTGTACATGTACACGTGTGTATGTATATGCCTGTGTGTGTACATACCCGTGTGCGTGTGTGTATGTGTTTGTGTGTGCATCTGTGTACATGGTCATATATGCATGTGTGGCAAGAGGCCGAGGGGCAGGGGGATGGGGGAGGCGTGGAGTTACTTTCGTCCCTGAGTTTTGAAATCCCCATTGTTCCTCCTTCTGCGAGGTATAAGTCCAGGAACCCCCAGCTGGGTTTAGGTTACTTGTGCCCAAAGGTCTGGGGAGGGGCAGGGCATAGAGAGGGATAAAGGGACACGTACTCAGAGTATCTGTGATCCGGGGCCAGCGGGGCAGAGGCTCGTGGAAGAGGTGGGGAGAGTGGAGCCTGAAATCATCATTGCCTCATGGAGCTACGTTGCTGCCCGCCAGATCTGAGGCTGCCAGTTCTGCCCAGGCTGGGGGGACCCCTGGCTCAGCCTTGACCTCCCCGGGGCCTTCCCCAGGCTGCGGTGCAAGCGACCCTCCCTGGGACCACAGGGCTCTCGGGACACCGGGAGGGGAGAGGGAGATGGCGAGGCCGTAGCCCGGCTTCTTTCTGGAGGAACCGCCCAGGGATGGAGGTCTCCAGGGGCAGATCAGAGAGTTTTCCAGTGGCTCCTGAGAGGGGCAGGCAGGCTTCTCCGACCCCTTTCCTCCTGCTCTCCCCAGCCTCCCAGCCACTCTGCCCTCTCCCGCCAGCATTCCCCTCTCCTCCCACCTCTCTCTCCCCCTTCCCCTTTGGCCCCTGGGTCTCCATCTCCCAGTCGCCCTCCCTCCCCTCCCGCAATCCCCAGCCTGCAGCCTCCTCTCTCCCCTCTTCTCCATCCTGCAGCCAAGAGAAGCACGACCAAGCTGACAATGTCTGCTGTGCCTCTAATGAAAAGCACGTATCCACGGGCTGCCTCTGCCTCCTGCCTTATTAATGCAAACTTTCCTGAGGCGCCTCCTCCGCCTTTTTCCTGGACTCTGTAAATAAACGTAATTAGCCGGCAGCAGGCACGTTCATCTGTGCTTGCCCAGCGAGCTGGGTCCATCGGGTGGGTGCCAAGGACTGCGTTAGCTCCCCAGGGGGTGATGGGGCCCGTTGATGACCCCTCCTCCCCCGTTGCAAGCCTGGGCTCTTGGGCCCTTGCAGGACAGGCCACACCTTGCTGTGATGCCCGGGCCGGGACGCAGCCAGCACAGGCCAAACCCCTGTATCTGGGCTGAACCTGGGCTCTGATGGGGCTGGTGGGAGTAGGTGGGTGAGCTCGGGGAAGGGGGCTGGGCCCATAGAGGAGCTGGTTGGCTTTGGAAGGAGCGGGGCTATGTTTCTAGCTCTGATGGTAAGTCCCAGGAGGTTTTACCGGAGGGGAGGTGTCTGACAGATGACTCCAAACAGTGAGGGGTTTCCAAGCCCATTCCCTTCTGGTTTGGGGGTGACTTTCTTGGCTGTGCCAGGGTGATGGTGTAGCTCTTCCACAGCCAGCCTGGACGCTTCCCACCGACAGGACAGTGCCAAGATGAGAGCCAGGGAAGCCTAGGCATGGGCTCATTTAAGTGGAGGGATCCAGGAAGCAGGGGCTGCACACAGGGTTTTGCCCTGAGACACCTGGGGTTTGCAAAGGTGGAAACAGGAATGTATATTCTGTACATGGGCATCTGCGTCAGTGTCCTGTGGCTGCCGTAATAAAGCACCACAGACCGGGTGGCTTAAACACAGAAACCTATTGTCTCCCTGTCCTTGAGGCCAGAAGTCTGTGGTTTCTTCTTAGGCTTCTCTCCTTGCCTTGCAGATGGCGTCTTCTCCCTGTGTCCTCACATGGTTGTCCCTCTGTGTGTGTCTCTTTCCTAATCTCTCCTTATAAGGTCACCAGTCATACTGGATTAAGGCCCATCCCAATGACCTCATTTCAACTTAATCATCTTTTAAAAGACACTCTTTCCAAATATAAGCTGAGGTGCTAGGGGTTAGGACTTCAACATACGAATTTGGGGGAGAGATAATTCAGCCCACAACAGCATATATATAATAATAATACATTCTTAAAAAACCAGAAATTCCCTTTGATCATTCTGCACAAGTTAAACGAGCTGCCAGTTTTCTTACTTTGGACACAATTGTTGTCTGATGATGCAGGCTTTAGTGGACATCCAGCCTTTCTTGAGCCCCTGCAATGTTCCAAGTCCTGGCCTGGGCACTAGGGCACGTGGAAGATATTATGATTCCACTTTATAGATTGGGCAACAGCAACTGAGGTTAGGGGACATGCCCAGCCAACAGGTGGCAAAGCTGGGATTCAAATCCAGGTCTTTGTGTTAACGCCTGCTCTGTCCACACTGCCTTAAGAGGCCACATCTCTGGCTAGCTGCTGGCTGATCAGAGCTCTCTCCCATCTCTGCCCTGTCTCCGGATCCAGGTGTCACTTGGACTCTGAGTCCCAACCACAGTAAGATGACTGGCTTTCTCCCTCTTGTCCTACCTTGGATAGCCATTGGGTCTGGGTTTGTTTCTGCTACAGATTTTCAGTGGAGCAGAGGTTAACTCTACTGGAAAGTATATAATTAACGTAGCCACGGAGGAAAGCATGCAGAGTGATTAACAGATAACGGCCTGATGAAAAATCCCCCCATTTCAGTTCGTTTGCTAGCTTCCCTCCGGGACATGGTTGTATGAAAGGCCACGGTAGGTCTGCCTCTGCTGTTGCTTTGTTGTAACTTGCTTCCAAAAAGGACTCAAGTAAGGCGAGCCCCCCACCCAGGCCGAGAGCCCCCAGCTGTTCAAAGTGGATATTGGTATTTGGGGGAAAAGTTGTCCTGGTTTTAAAAAATAGGAGAGAGCTCTCCAGAAGGAGCCCGAGACTAATTTTCAATGACTAGCAAGGTGTTTGGGAAATTCCCTCGTCATAGTCTGGGTTTATGGGAAACGTACTCTAAGACAGAGATTTGTGTGACAAAGTCTGTTGGGGAGCGGCCTGAGGACCAACATCTCTGGGGAGTGAAGGTAGCAGGACTGAACAGAGGGGGAAATGAGCCTCTGATGCAGTCACAGCAAAGGCCCCTCTGATCCCAGGAAGCTCTAAGGATTGATGAGGCTGAGCGTGGCTTCAGCTGCTTTTATATATATATATTTTTATTATATTTATATATATAATAAATACATATTTTTAATATATATAAAAATTTGGTGAAGCATATGTCCAAATCATTTTCCCATTAAAAAAAATTGAATTGCACCTGAATCTAATATAACATTGTAAATCAACTATACTTCAATTTTTTTAAAAAATCCCTAAAAATTGAAAGAAAGAAAGAAAACTTAAAAACCAAATTGTTGGGCTTCCCTGGTGGCGCAGTGGTTGAGGGTCCGGGTTGATTTCCCTCAATCTGGGCAAAAAAACCGGAAACTTTACATAAAACTGTAAATTCACTAGCTTAGTCATTCGGGAAAGAGTGACGTCAAGGAAAGACTCTGGATCATTCTGCATTTGAAGCCAAACTCTCCCTTAATGAATTGTGTAACCCTGGGTAAGGTAGACTAACCATAAAGCACACTCTTGGCCATGCCGGGCATCGTGGCAGCCGGGGGTGCCGCTAACACATCCGACAGTCCCGGCAGCACGTGGGGTCTAGCAGGTATTGGTGCTGAACAAACGCGTGAGTTGAAATGCAGCCCCCTGTGACGCAGTGGCCTCGATTATAAAAAATAGCAGTAAAAATACCAATTGCAGGGCTTCCCTGGTGGCGCAGTGGTTGAGGGTCCATCTGCCAATGCAGGGGACACGGGTTCGTGCCCCGGTCCGGGAAGATCCCACGTGCCGCGTAGTGGCTGGGCCCGTGAGCCAAGGCTGCTGAGCCTGCGTGTCTGGAGCCTGTGCTCCGCAATGGGAGAGGCCACAACAGTGAGAGGCCCGCGTATCGCCAAAAAAAAATTAAAATTAAAATTAAATAAATAAAATACCAGTTGCACAGGCACAGAGGTCCCTCTTCTCATATCTGGTCGTGGGGAATAATTACCATGAACGAGGAAAAAAGGAAGAGGGCCTTTGTCCTAACCAGACCCAAGTTCCTACCACCCCGCCTCGTCACAGCTCCGTGGCTTTGGGCAAATGACCACCGCTTTGTCTCCATTTCCTTCTCTGTTGGGCAAAAATGCAGTGCCTGCCAGTGGTGGCTATGAGGACCAGGCTCATGGTCCTGGAATCCTAGTCTCCATCCCTAATTTGAGAGCTAGAATATGGCAAACGCAGTTGGTCCTGTGAGAAATGCGTGGCCTGTCACCTTGGGTCCTGCCACTGTCGTCGGGCAGCGTTTCCTGGGGCTCTATACGTGCTGTTCAAATTCTGCAAGTGTCAAAACTGGCCACCCTCCGTCCCCGACGAGGGCACGTCAGCGGCCAGCCTGGGTGATTTAATTTGGAAATAGCACCATTTCGACTTCTCAGTCGCCACTGCTTTTGCTGCTTTTGGCCCACGCGGCCCAAGCTGTGGGTCACTTGCCAAGTGAGCAGTACCCTGGGTGGAAGGCGGCTTTGTGCTCCCATCTCCTGAGACTTGCGCAGAGACTGAGCGAGGCGAGCCTTTCTCCCTTCGGAGGCGTGCGCACACGCCCCCGAGAATCCCTGCCCCTCTTTATCAACAAGGAGCCTCCGCAGGTGCTGGCGGGTCCCCTGCTCAGCTCTCCAGCTCCGTGTCTGCCCTGGTGCCGTTAGTCTGGGCGCCACTGCCGGGGTGCTGAGCATCAGCTGGCCCAGAGGGATGCTGAATGTCCGTCAGTGTTGGGGAGCCCGGGTCCCAGTTGGAGGGGGTGCCCAGGTTGCCCAAGAAGCTGGCCGCAGAGTGAGCCCCCGATCCCTGCTCGTGAACCGTCAGGCTGGCGAATCTGAGGTTCAGGGCTCTGACCCGTGCAGCTTGGTTCCCAGGCTATGCTTTAGCCGCTACACTGCCCAGCCGCCTCGTCCCACCCAGTTATAATTCCTCTTCCAGTGAACCAAACGTTTCCATGGCCATTCCTCCCTCCCCTGCCTCCTTCACTGACCATCGTTATGGCAAACTTAGCCAGACACACAATGCCCGAGAGTCCCAGAGGAAGGGATCCTATCAAGCCATCCCAAGCCACCCAGACAAAACTGCCAGACCCAGGGGTGCTGGCTGCTGCATCCAACACACCTGAGTGGGGAGCATGGGTTGCAGGGGGACTGTGATGCTGAAGGGACAGTCCCGCCACTCCCCAGCCCTTTCCGTCCTTCTAGAGACCGTCCTCACCAGTTGGCCTGGCTGAACCACCAGAGTTCCCAAGGCTTCCTGGAGCCCTCCTCAAGGTCGAGGTCACCTTCTCCTCTCACCCGGCCTTGCCCCCTCGTGACCTCTCGTACGCACTTGCCGCCCTGGGGCCAGAACCGTCAAAGCCGTGGATTCCGGGGTGTGTGACTGGCCTTCCTTATGCTGACGGCCGTGGTCTGGAGTGCCCAGCGCAAGTGTCCTCTCTGTTTTATTAGCCTGGGAAAGAAAATAGAGAGGGGGTCAAGGGTGAGGTATAGGGTCGGTCAAGGGTTTCTTCAAGGTGGGATGCAGACGTGCACATTTGTAGAAAGAGGACGGGAGAGAGAGAAGCAGGAAGGAGCATCACCCAGATGGATGAGAGAAGGAGGCTGATGAAGAGCATAGAGTAGACAGCAGGTGAGAGCGCGGAACACGCCGGAAGCTGAACTTTGCCAGGGAGGGGACTCGGCCATCACTGCTTGAAAAGCCATTGGAGCAGAGGTGCTCCCTGAGACCGTTTCCGGCCGAGAGGGAGGAAACCCCTCTGATTGTCTGCCTCCCCTGTCCTCATCGGGGACTTGTTCCCCTGTGACCACAGTGACTGTCCCACTGCCTTCCTGCAGCCCAGCTCAGCTCTCCAGCTGCCCCCCAGTGCCCCCATATGGGTTCCTGCAGGTGTGTGTGTAGGTGGCGGGAGGGACCTGCTCAACTTCACTTTGCACCTGGAAATCAGCACAAACCCTGCGGGCAGCCTGGGAGCTGAAACCCTGGGGTACCGAGAGGAGAAAGTGGAGCTGAGTGGGGCAGATCCTGGGGGGGGGTTCCAGGGCAAAGTGAAGGCCCCCCGTGACATGCAGGGGCAGCAAAGGGACTCAGGGAGCCCCTTCTGCTCAGGAGACTTTAAGGGGCAAGAAACTCCATTTCTGGAGCCTCAAAGCATCAGGAAAACCGGTCTCCTGAGCCAGATGGTGGCTCCGGTTGGACAGACAGCTGCCATGTGCCCTCGGCAAGCCCGTTTCTTGCCGTGAAATGGGGGGCTGGGGCTAAGCATGGCCCCGGGTCCCTTCCGGGGCTAAACCGCCCGGCCCTGCGGCTCGGAGCTTCTCCTCACTCCCCTAGAATTCTCTCTGCTCCTTTGAAGGCAGCACCAGGCGCCAGGCCCACCTGTCCCATTGAGGGGACACAGATGTTGCTGCCGGGGGCCTCCCATCTTGGTAAGCTCACCACCGAGGTGAGGAAATGGAAGAGTCCTTGGCTGCAGACACAGAAGCCTCCCCGGCCAACGGAAGCAAAAGAGATTTATGGGCAGGCTCTGGTGCGGGAGGGGTGCTCACAGAGTTTGGGGTGCTGGCAGCAGGGGCTGCAGCTGTGGTAGCACCGAGAAGGACATCACCCAATTCCTGACCACCCTGAGACCCCTGTTCAGGGATCAGAGTCCCAGGAGAGTGTCTGGCTGAGCTCAGGACACGGCTACCCCTGGCTGTCCCAGGGCAGGGGATGCAGAACTGGTCCCTTTGTCTTCTGTGGAGGGAGGTGGGCACCCAGCATCACACCGCCCTGGGTACTACACCTCACTGGAGGGGGAGATGACACCCCTGGAGGAAAGCAGGATCCCCTTGTGGCAGCTTGAGCTCGGAGCTGGTGACAGGAACCCCACGTCCGTTTGGCAAGATATCAAAAGAGAAAGGCTTGAGAGAAAGAGACCGGGAAAGCAGAACCAGGTGAGATGCAGAATGTGGGCGGGGTGGGGCATGGGGGAGAGTGCAGAGCCGGGCAGCAGCCCTGCGGCAGGCCCTCCCCGGTCCAGGTTCCAGCAAATTCTGCAGACCGTGTATTCTAGTTAGAAGCTTTGGCAGCTTGGGTTGAAGTTCAGACAGCGGTTCCACACTGAGCGCTAGTCTCTGCTTCACAAAACATCCCCGAGAACACGAGCGCTTGTCCCCACACTCAGCCTGGACAGGGAGTCAGCGGGGCTCTGCCTTTTCTCTCGGTGGCTTCCGAGCCCAGCGTCCTGGGGCCCTGGTTTCACGCAGCCAATCGGAGCACATCTGCCGTGGCTTTGATCAGCCTGGATTGGGAAACCTCTAGGAAAAAGGGGAAAGTCCCCCAAATCTCCGTTCCACGGAGTCAGTCCTTATTTCGATCAAGAAGCCTCAGGTTCACATATTTCTATTCTTGGGGGCTGCGGTTTTTCCTCTTGAAAACTGAGCTGTTCAGTTGCCTCTTTGCACAGCCAGACGCCGGCGGAAGAGGAAGGGCACAGACTATTTCCAAAGGGAGGGCGTGGAGGGGCCTGGCCGAGCCTGGGTTTGGACCCGGGTTTGGACCCATGTTTGGACCCATGTTTGGACCCGGGTTTGGAGGGCCGATCTTTCCTGGCTCATCCCAAAGTGGCTGTAAGCCAGGAGTCTCCTGGCCAAGAGGGCCTTGCCTAGCGTGGGGGTCTTCCCCCAAAGCCAGCTCCCCCTCTGCATGCCCTGCACCCACTCCCAGCCCCTGTTAATGCTTGAGGCTGGGGAGGGGGAACCAGCCCCTCTCTTTGCATTTTCCCAGGCCGAGAAGTCTTCGTATTGGAGCCTCCTTGACCTGTGCCTGGACCCTCCGAGAGTCCTTTCTTCCTCAAGCTCGATGGGTGCAGGCGGAAGCGTTCCCGGGCCCCCCTCCACCCGCCCCACCGCCGGCTTCTCCCGCCCTTTCCCGCTGTTATTGCTTGTGTTGATTTGCATATGCCATTTTGCTTGTGGTCTCCATAGCAACAACTACCAAATGGCCTAAGGATAATAGAGGGGCTCTGGGGATGGTGGGGGAGCCCAACGACGAGGGATTTGACTTTTAAAAAACGAACACGGTGACTGCACTGCATGCTTGGCACAAGCTGGCAGCCCCTCCCCGGCCTTTCCGTCCCTCCAGCCCCCTTGTGTTCTCCCCCCAGGGGCCTGGTCCCTACCTTCCGAGGGGGAGGGGAGGCAGCATCCTACAAGGAGCAGTGCCTCTGGCTCTAGAACAATGGAAGGAACAGAGGGAAGCAGAGGAGGCCAGGGAGGGGATGGGAGCACGCACCGAGGGCAACCAGAACCCTCTGAGAGCAGCTCCATCTTATGATAAAAACCTCAAGCCAAAGTCTCATCTTTTCTCGTTGTCCATTTTGTCTCTGGTCCCACCACTTCCTTCCACCCTTTCCAGCCTCCTATTTGCAAAGAAAAACAAAACAAAACAAAACACAAAGCATTACTTCATGTCTTACGGCCTGGCTTCTAGGTCCAGAATCCAGAAAAATAACCCTCTAATTCCTTACATGTGTCCAGCCCTGAGCTGTTTACAAAGTGCTTTCATAGCCGCAGACCTCAAGTCCTGGTGAGGCTGGAGCCAGGACTGGGGGGACGGTCCTCGTTTCAAGATGAAAAAGTAGAGGCTTGGGGCTGGGGGGCAGGCGGGTGGTGGAGGGCCTGGCCTCCCCCAAGCCTGTGCGTCTTGCCACAGGAAACTGGAAACCTGTTCCCTATTTTGAATGTTTTACATATTCCCAGATAATTTCACACTTCCTAGTCCCAAAGCTCTGTGAGTCAAGATCTACCCTGGACAGGGCTCCCGCCACCCCCTCCAACTCTGCCATCCTTGGCCTCTGCCGATGGCACTGGTGCCACCTGGGACCGAGATGAGAGTGAGGGATGGGGAGTGGAGAACGTGCTGGAAAAAACAAAAGAAAAAAGCAAGCATTGCTTGGGGAGTGGGAATAAACCCATGCGTTGATCATTCCCTTAACAGATGCTGAAATGAGGCCCAGGGAAGTTAAGCAACTTTTTTGAGCATATGTGTGAGTGGACACAGATGCACACAAACACACACACACACGTACACACACACGCACGCGCGCGTACACACACACACGCACATACAGTGTTTCCGTCGGGACCATAAGTAACGAAAGGACAGGCCCCGCCTGAGAGAAGTCCTCCTACTATGTCCTCAAGCCCAGCCGTGTTTGGTGTAGGGCAGGGGAGGGCAAACCATGGCCTGCTGTTGTTGGGGCAGTGTGCCCATTTGTTTGTGTAAGGTCCACGCCTGCTTTCATGCTACAAAAGCAGAATTGAAGAGTTGAAGCAGAGGCTGCATTGCTCGCAAGTCCTAAGATATTAATTATCTGTCCCTTTAAGAAAACGTTGCCCGACTCCTGGTATAGGGGATTGATTACAGGACTGTTCTGAGGTTCATTATTTTTCATTCCTACACAGTTGGGTCACCTGTTGTCCAACCACTATCTGTCAATCACTATTTGGGGAGAACCACTTATTTAAGGAATATTTATTGAACCTCTGCTATGTGCTAAGAACTAGAATAACCCAAGAACTACACAGAAGGAACGCAGTGTCCTGCCCTGAAAGGGCTCACAGGATCCCAAGAGACTGACCACAGACACAGACACAGGATACAACACAGAAGGTGGATGGATGACCCAGTGCAGGCTGGGGCTGTGGTGGGAAAGGCCAGAAGTTAGGGGAAGTTCCCAGTGGATGTGACAAGGAGTTGAATCTCAAAAGACCACTAGCCAGCAGCAGAGAGGAGAGTAAGATGCAGAGCTGGAAAGAGGCACGGGTGTGTTCAGTCTGGGATACACCGAGTATGAGGTGCTAGTGACATAGCCAAGTGGAAATGAACCCGACACCGCTGTGTGTATAAGGGTCCGGCGTGTGGAAGCGAGAGTCTGCAGATGCAGTTGTGGGGTTATTACTATGTGGCTGGTGTGGTAGAGCATGACCAACGTGCTACAGAGAGGTTACGTTGGGGGAGGAAACTTTTTTAAAAATTTATTTTATTTATTTATGGCTGCGTTGGGTCTTCGTTGCTGCGCGTGGGCTTTCTCTACTTGCGGCGAACGGGGGCTACTCTTCGTTGCGGTGCGCGGGCTTCTCATTGCGGTGGCTTCTCTTGTTGCAGAGCACAGGCTGTAGGTGCACAGGCTTCAGTAGTTGTGGCGCGTGGGCTTTGGTAGTTGTGGCGCGCGGGCTCAGTAGTTGTGGCACATGGGCTTAGTTGCTCCGTGGCATGTGGGACCTTCCCGGACCAGGGCTCGAACCCGTGTCCCCTGCATTGGCGGGCGGATTTTTAACCACTGCGCCACCAGGGAAGCCCCGGGAGAGGAAAACTTTAAATGGGGAGTTCAAGGTGGGTCTTTCTGCAGCACACGCTGTGTCACAGCCTTACACAGCCTCCGTGGTGATCTTCTCAGTAACGTGCCAGCAAACAGAGCAGAGCCTTGCAACACCTCACGGTCTGACTCTGAACCCCAGGTTTGGCCAAACAGCTCAGCCCCCTTAGATTTCCACACTTGCCTCCAGGACAGCCCTTGTCCCACAGAAGCGACGGCGACATTATCGCTGTGCACATCAGTGCTCCCTGCCCTCTGAGAGTGGGGGACGGCCTCCCTCAGCTCAGCAACCCCAGGGCTCTGGACAGCGCCTGACGTATACATAGCGGGGGCTCAATAAATGCGCCTCAGTTGATTGGCGGTCTCAGGGCAGGGTGCACGTTCGCTTCTTCTCCTAAGTTTCCATAAGAGTAACGTACGTGGATTTAGGCTGCAGTGAAAGCAATTGTTAGGATGATCGCTGCAGGCATGAGGTGGGCCCGTTGCTGAAGATTAGCCAACAGAATATTCTGCGACAACGGAAAGGTCCTGTACCTGCACTGCCCAGTGCAGTGGCCACCGGCCTCCCACGGCTCTCCAGCGCTGGATATGTGGCTACAGCAAAACGGGAACCGAATCTTACGTTTTACCTCATTGCAGCAGATTTTAGTTTAAATAGCTACATGTGGCCAGAGATTTCCATACTGGACAGGACGGCTCTGGAGGCTGTTCTCATGTGCCAGGAGCTTCTAGCAGGGGGCCTCGGTCCCCTTCCTCCGGGAAGTCCCTGGGAAGTGCCAGCTATGGGGACAGACACCTCGTCTGCTGAATTGACAGACGCAGGCAGGGGGAGGGGAGTTGACCTCGAAACAGCTGGTTTTCCTCAAGGAGGATTCCCGTTCCCCCACCTCCCACCGCCGCCCCCCGGACCTGGCACGTGGGCAGCGTGTTGGACACTTGGCAACTGCCACCACTCTGCTCGCCAACTCCCAGCCGCCGGCCTCCCTGCCTCCTTAATTAGCTCAGGGGCAGCAACTTCATTTCCCTTTGCCACGATCAGGAGCCGGTGTCCTGGCATGTGCCAGACCTGATGGAGTGGAGAGGAAGCAGCCGGCACAGGCCAGGCACCACCCCCTCATTGGGGCAGCCTCCCCATCCCACCCTCCCTGTACCCCCAGAACCTCCGCCAAGCTCAGTCCCTGGGCTCAGGGATTTGCATCTCTGTTAAGTGGTGGGTTCGGCTTCTTGAGATCAGGCTGTGCTGAGTGACATCTCCATTCTGGGAAGGCGATCAGCCTGGGGGAGGGGCTGAGTGGAGAAGGGAGAGGCAGGGGGTGGAGGCCAGCTCGACCCCTCTCCTTCTCTGCTGTGCCCTTCAGTTTCTAATGGGCTTGGATTCACTCTGCAGGAGAAACGGAGGTTCCTCTCCAATTAGCAAGGGGCACCCCAGCCTGCACTGCCTGCCCAAACCTCTCTGCTGCCTCCACCCCGGGTCCCGCCCTTGAGGCATCTGGTCCTGCAGCCTCACCAGAGGGTGCTGGTAGGCCTGCAGATTCCCAGGCCCCAAACCCAGCCATTTCAGCCCTGAGATTGGGAACAGGGCCTGGGAATCTGCCTGCTTAACAAGCCCCCGAGGTGCTCCTACAGCTGGAGGTCCAGGAGCCACCCTGAGAACCTTAGCTCCGCCAACCAGGGCGTGGCCGGGCTGGAAGGGACCCCGGCCTCAGCTCACCAGGCCCCTGGTACAGACAGGCAAACAGTAGAGGGACTGACCGCGGCAGCCAGCTGGAAGGGGCGGAAGAGGAAACTGAGGCTCCTGGGGCTCCCCTTCCTCTCAGAGGCAGGACAAAGTGACCTGAGGCGGAAGGAGCCCCAGGAGAGGTCATGTGGCCTGTCCTCTGCCCCTAATCGTCAGGGGCGTGAGGAGCTGGCCCGAGGAGAAGGATGGAGGACTGAAGCCCCCTCTGTGTCCCCACCCCCTGCAGGTTAACCGTGTCTGTGCATCCCCCTCAGGGATGATGTAGAGAAGCCGTCTGACCTTGGCCTGTCCCAACCCTCAGGTGACCCTATCTGGCCCTGACTGGATCCCGGAGGCCCTGCTCTGAGGGGCAGGGGGTCCCCAGGAGACGGGGCGGGTGGGGGGGCGTGGACAAGGATAGGAGCCAGGAAGCAGGACCGCAGGAGAGCGGCGTGCCTCCAGACCTCCTGCGCTCCGGGCCCCCCAGATACTGCTTCTCCTACATGCTGCTCACCCCTTGAAAGGCCCCGTCTGCAAACAGGGCTGAGCAAATAAACACCAGGGAGTACCTGGCATGTGGAAGGCTCCCTGCAGTCTGTGAAAAGGGAGGGAGGGCGGGGAGGTGGGGCAGAAGGATGGGAGGGAGGAGGGAGGGGAGGAGGGAGGGGGGCCACTTTGTAAAAGCCGCTGGAGGAGCAGAAAACAATGCTGAACTGGAAACTAGAAGTCTCACATTTTGGTCTCTGCCCTCTCCTTAGCTAGCAATGCAACCTCGGACCTCCTCCCCTCCAGACCCTCTGCTGAAGGGCGGGGGACTCTCTCCAGGCCTCGGGTGGGCCCAGGTGCCCTGACACTAGCTTTGACATCCTAGGATTCCAGCCTTCTCACTGCCACGGGGATCTTCTCCGGAAACGGATGGAGTTTATGGCATCTGGGCTCCCTCCCAGGCCGCCTTCCAGCCCCAGGCAGGTGAGGCTCGTCAGTAATGACAGGGAAGGATGTCAGGCTGTGTCTGAAGCCACCGGAGGCCCAGCAGCCTGCCGCACTTTGTCATAAAATATGTTGTCACCTGGGGAAGGACCATCACCGATGAAATATTTCAGGAGACAAAAACAAGAGGTGCATTGATTTTTCCATGAGGTCAGACAACTTCTGGGCGGCCTCTTGTAACTCAGTTGTCACGGGGTCTCTCCCTGAACATCCATTTGGCCTGTGATGTCAGCGGCCTCTGACCCAGGTGGGCTGCCTTCCCTGACCACAGGCTGCTCTTTGCCCAGACCAGCGCCACCCTCTGGCCTTCCCGGACTCTGCGGAGCAGAGATGACCCAGGTCCAAGGAAAATTTCCTCTCTCGACTCACCCGAAACGGTGCGGAGAAAGGTCTGCCACGGTGACTCCAGAACGGCCTCTGTTGATGAGCAAGGTTGGTCATTAGTTAAGTTAATGACTCACGCAGAAGCACCTGCCAGCCTCCCCGACCTCCACCCCCATCGGCAAAGCTGAAGCCAGAGTGCTCTAACATACAGTACAGTAAGAGAAAAGCTGAGGCAGAGTGAGGCCAACAGGTCGGGAGAAAACTGCCACTGAAAAGACAGTTCGTGACTCACGGTTCCCGAGAGGACGGGGCACGCCGGGCCATGCAGGGTCACGTGGGGAAACACCAGAGGCAGAGAGGGGAAATGTGGGCGAGAGCCTGTACTGTGGTTTCCATGGGGAGGGATGGGCGGGGCAGGGTGATCAAGCTTAGGACTGGGCAGTTTGAGTAATTTCAGGAGGCTGTGGGGCATAGGGGCTGCCTTAGTCGTTTGGTACCTGGCCCTGGGGAGATTAGGGCAGGTGTTCAGGGGCCCAGAGTGTGAGAGCCCCACAGAGGAGGTGGTTGGAGGCACGGGCTCTGGATTGGTCTGTTTGTATATAAAAACCACACTCAGGCGAGGGCTTCCCTGGTGGCGCAGTGGTTGAGAATCTGCCTGCCAATGCAGGGGACACGGGTTCGAGCCCTGGTCTGGGAAGATCCCACATGCCGTGGAGCAACTGGGCCCGTGAGCCATGGCCGCGGAGCCTGCGCGTCCAGAGCCTGTGCTCTGCAACAAGAGAGGCTGCGATAGTGAGAGGCCTGCATCGCGATGAAGAGTGGCCCGCGCCCGCCGCAACTGGAGAAAGCCCTCGCACAGAAACGAAGACCCGACGCAGCCAAAAATAAATTTAAATTCATTCTATAAAAAAAAAAAAGCACACTCAGGTGAGTTGTTTACAATCTCTAGAAAGTGGCTAACCCTGGAAGGGTGTCTCTCCAGTACCTGCAAAGACCCAGATGTCAAAGCATCAGAAATCCAGACAATAAAAGACATGGTTAGTACACAGAGCTGAAGTGGCTGTCCTTTATTTGCAGATGGAAATTGGAATCTATACAATATGGCTGACACCTAAGCACACTTTCTAACTTTTGTGGGTCACAACAGGTCCCTTTCAAGAATAGGATGGATGTCGGAAAAACAAACAACCTGGGACTTCGCAGGCAATCCAGTGGTTAAGACTCCGGGCTTCCGGGGCTTCCCTGGTAGCGCAGTGGTTGAGAGTCTGCCTGCCGATGCAGGGGACACGGGTTCGTGCCCCGGTCCGGGAAGATCCCACATGCCGCGGAGTGGCTGGGCCCGCGAGCCATGGCCGCTGAGCCTGCGCGTCCGGAGGCTGTGCTCCGCAACGGGAGAGGCCACAACAGTGAGAGGCCCCCATGCCGCAAAAAAAAAAACAAAAAAAAAAACACTCCGGGCTTCCATTGCAAGGGGCACGGGTTGGATCCCTGGTCAGGGAAGTAGTTGTATGCTACAACTAAAGATCCCGTGTGCCGCAACTAAGACCCAGCACAGCCAAATAAATAAATATTTTAAAAAGAAAAAAAAAAGAGTAAGCCCAAAGATTTGGGCGTGACCTGAGCTCTGGTTCCATGGTTGCCACTGACCAGCTACTGGACTTGGAGCAAGTTACTCTCCCAGCCTCAGCCAGTGGTTAAATGATCATGATAAGTCCTCCATGGTATCATGAAGAACATATCTGGTGTTTGTCCCCAGTTCCTGGCACAGAACTTCAAAAACTCTTGGAATTTTCTGAGTGATGGGAGAGTCTTTGTTGCTAATGAGGTGACCCAATGGTAGGTTCCTAGATGGCTTCAGGATGGGAACTGGTTACCAGAAAGACAAACCATGTGAATAGAGGGTTGGAACTTTGGACCCAAGGTTTGGAGAGGGGAGGGGAGGCTGGAGATTGAGTTCAATCATGCAATTAATGATGTAATCAAGCATACCTGTGTAATGAAACCCCAATAAAAACTCTGGACACCAAGTTCTTGATATATTCTAGATATTAATCCCTTATCAGATACATGATTTGCAAATATTTTCTCCCATCCTGTACCTTTTCACCCTGTTGATAAAATCTTTTGATGCACAAAAGTTTTCAACTTCTATGAAGTCCAGCTTGTCTATTTCTTTTTTTGTTGCCATGCCTTTGGCATCATAAGAAGTCATTGCCAAATCCAATGTCATGAAGCTTTTGCCCTATGTTTTATTCTAAGGGTTTTATAGTTTTAGCTCCTACATTCAGATCTTTGATCCATTTTGAGTTAATTTTTTGTATGCGGTGTTAGGACTGTCATTGGCCTTGACAGTCGAAATTTGTCATTAAATTTGTCATTTGTCATTTTTGAAATTTGTCGAAATCATTTGACCACATGTGTGTGTGTGTTTATTTTTAGGCCCTCTGTTCTATTCTATTGGTCTATATGTCTGCCTTTATGTCAGTACATTGCTTTGATCACTGTAGTTTTGTAGTAAGTTTTGAAGCTAATGGAGCTTCCCAGTTGGTGAACACATGGACGTACCAGGAGAACGACATGTCCTGATTCCACAGAGAGAGGGCATGGAAGCTGTGTATCCAGGACCCTTCTGGATCTTGCCCTATGTGTAACCTTTATAATAAAACTTTAAGTAAAAGTATAGCACTGCCCTGAATTCTATGAGTCATTTTAGAGAATTGTCAAACCTGAGGTGGTCGTAAGATAAAACCCCTGAATCTATAGCCAGCTGGTTGGAAGTGAGGGTGGCTTGGGGACCCCTGGCTGGCCTCTGACATTGGAGCAGTCTTGTGAAGGACTCAGCCCTTAATTTGTGGGGTCTGACAATAACTTGGGGTGGGTGGTATCATACTTGAGTTGGAGTCCACCCAGCTGGGGTGGAAACAGAAGACTCTCATGAAATGTCGTAAAGATTCAATGAAATAATGGAGGTAAAAAGTCAGCCCAGGGCTTCCCTGGTGGCGCAGTGGTTGAGAGTCCGCCTGCCGATGCAGGGGACACGGGTTCGTGCCCCGGTCCGGGAGGATCCCACATGCTGTGGAGCAGCTGGGCCCGTGAGCCATGGCTGCTGAGCCTGCGCGTCCGGAGCCTGTGCTCCACAACGGGAGAGGCCACAACAGTAAGAGGCCTGCGTACCGCAAAAAAAAAAAAAAAAAAAAAAGTCAGCCCAGTGCCCTGCCCACACTGAAAGCTTTGCAAATGGTAGCTCTTACATTTGATTGTCTTAACAAATTCTTCTTCTGTTTCTGTCAATGGAAGGAGGGCTGAACGCTAAGGCCAGTCATGGCTTCTAAATGGCCACAAGGCCTCGAGGGGCCACATCACCTCTTAGTCCTCTGTTTCCTTGTCTGTGAAATGAAGATACTGAACAAAATCACTTCTAAGTTGGCCTTGGGCTCTATGAATTGGCATGCCAAAATTTACCGAAAAGTGTGCTTTTAAATCTCAGAAAAAGAACATTCTATGGTACTCTGGGCTTCCTCATTAATAAAGAATTCCAGTTCAAGAAAGAGATCCATTGTCATGGGAGATCATTGAATGGCAGTGTATTCATCCCCTCTGTACCTGATGCTGACGTTCAAACAGCAGGGGAGGCAGAAGCATGGCCATTCTAGGGCTTCCCTGGTGGCACAGTGGTTGGGAGTCCGCCTGCTGATGCAGGGGACACGGGTTCGTGCCCCGGTCTGGGAAGATCCCACATGCTGCGGAGCAGCTGGGCCCGTGAGCCATGGCCGCTGAGCCTGCGCGTCCGGAGCCTGTGCTCCGCAACGGGAGAGGCCACAGCAGTGGGAGGCCCACGTACCACAAAAAAAAAAAAAAAAAAATAGCATGGCCATTCTCCAGGTGAGACTCCCCCAAATTGCAGGCAAAGCACCTGAAAAATCCAATGTTATGGAGGCAGCTCCTTTCTTACACGGGAAAGTGTCTGTTCTCCCAGACTCGAGATAACAAGGTAGCCAAGCAGCCGGGATTTGAGCAGGGCTCTTCTGCAGCCCATATGTGACGTCCATTATGGGGGCTAGCATGATTTTAAAACACCACGCAAGTCATCCAAGACTGAGTTGGGCTCTGCTGAGTGTCTTAAATATATTTCATTACGTTCTGATTCTTTTAAGCCCATAACTGTGAGCTCTTCAGATGCAGGAGGCCTACGCACCCCTGTGAAGTGCTGTCTCCCCAGATCACTACAAGCATCCCCTCCTCACCCTCCCATTTCCTGTCACCCCCTCTTTGCTGCCACCCACACGGCAGACCTGTCTCTTGCTCTCGTCTGGCTCCCTTGGGCCAATGCCTCAAAATCTTCTTCGCTTCCACTCCAGGCTCAAGGTTTACTTGGGGTCTACTTCCCTGCACAGCTGACCTGGGGTGCAGGGCTGGGCCCACTCCTCACTGTGGAGGGAAGAGTGACCATCAGGCAATGGGGCTTCCCTCCGTCCTGGAAGGTTTAGTGGGGATGGGACAGTGGTTGTTTCCGCTGGTGACTATCCGGGCTCCCCCAAGCCATGCCTCAGATTCACACCGCGTTCCTACTCCGAGGATCTGAGATATCTTCTGGGGAAAAAAAACTGTTTACCAATGAGGAAGGGGCTTGAGGCCTACAGAGGGGAAAGGCCTGGCCCCTGCTTACATCTTCTACGTGGGCAGGTGTGAGTTCTGGGGTCCCTAAGACCATCCTCAGGTTCAATAATTCACTAGTAGTACTCACAGAACTCGGCAAAGCCGTTACACTTCCACAAATACAGTCCATCCCAGGGAAAGGACACAGATGAAAGTCAGCAGTGGGGAGAGGCACCCAGGGCAGCGTCCAGGCGAGACCAGGCGTGAATATCCAGCTTCCTCTTCCAGTGCAGTCATGTGGACGTCCCCCAATCCTCCTACAACAATGTTCGACGGTGCTCACCGAGTGTTGCCAACCAGGGATGCTCCCCTGAGCCTTGGGGTCCAGAGTTTTCATTGGGAGTTGATCACGTAGACATCACTGACCACCCACGTGGCTGACCTTTGTCTGTGGCCCCTCCAGAGCCAAGCAGATGCCATGCAGCCTGAGACACCCACGCATTGTCGGCACAGACTATCCAATGTGGCCCAAGGTCCCCAGGTAAACAAAGACCCTCCTATCAGGCAGGACCCTCCAGGCCTCAGACATGACCTCCCAGGAGTCAGCACCAAGGGTCAAACCTCTCTCTGGGGAAGGTTAACCCTTTACTGCACAGAAGGGACCCCATGGTCCTCCTCCATACCTACTAGAGCCTGTAGGCACACAGCGGGTGCTTAATGATAAATGCTTAGTGAACTGAAGGCATTACTTATTGGCTCTTATTTTCCTCTGGACTCCGCATACGTGATTCTCTTAACTTCCTTCCCAGACTGTCAGACATCTCCAGCAGCACACTGCCAAGAAACAGGAAAGAGGGGGGGAAATGTCCCTAAATAGCCCAAATCGGTATATTACAGCCACATCCTTATCAGCCAGAAACTTGGGTCTCACTCACAAGCTACACATTTTCATATCCCTGCTCTGTTTGAGTACAAACAGTTGGGTTTCATTACCCACAGCACATTAATTATGGGGGAGAGGAAGAGCCAGGAGACAGGGCAGAAGCATCCATCTCGGTACCAGCAAGAATTGAAAGTAGACAAGATGGAGGAGGGAGTTGAAATCATGAAAAATACTTGCGAAAAAAAAACTTGCGAAAGCAAACATTTTGAGTCTGGGACCGTTTTGTGTAGGGGCAGGCAGTTCCTTACAATTCAATCACCATGGGCGTGACTGGGACCAACCAGAGGGTGGTAATGAATCACAAGAAGCATCATTCCTGAAACTTCACCGAAAGGTTAAGTGTGGTTTGTCATTTAGGAAGGTCGTGCATTTTCAAGGGATGATGGTAGACTTGCGGTTGGTGGGAAATCCTCCGGTCTGGAGTATTTACCTTCCCGCCAGCGCTGGTTAAGAGCAGCTGTGTGTACCTTCTACTCTCTTAGAAACTTCTGTTCCTCCCTTCCACCTCCCATTAGCACGTCACTGTAACTGGACACAAAATCTACCGAGAACTCAGTCCCCAAGCACTACACATGCTTCTGCCTGGAAGGGCTCCCCTCCCAGGTGGGCCAGCCGTGGCTATTCCCGGGATAGTACCTGTGAAGGTCATTTCTGGACTGCAGGTGATGATCAGGCTCCCAGAAAAGTGCATGTGTGTGTGTGTGTGTGTGTGTGTGTGTGTGTGTGTGTGTGCGTGAGGGGGTATGATTTAAAGAAGACAGACAAGGGGCCACACAACGTGTTGAGGCCTGGAAACGCCTCTTGGTACCATCGGCCCAGCCCCTGGGCCTCCCTCTTCCTCCCCCATCACTTTGGGCCAGCATCCAGCAGGGTGACAGGTCTGGTACATTTTCAAGCTCCCAGGAAGAGTAAAGCTGGCTCCCGGGGGACCAAGCAGAAAGTTCTCACTGCACTTTGAAGCTCTGGGACTTAGATTCTCTGAACCAGAACCAGAGCTCTTGGGGGTGACTGAGACCTAAACCCAGGATTGAGACCAGCTAGCGGACAACAGTCTGATGCCACCAGATGGGCCATGTTTCCCTGCTGGGGAGCGAGCATGGCTGTCTTCCATCCCTGACTTCGTGTCGTCCTGTTCCTGGTCCCCAGAGACATTTTCCTCCCTCGCACCCTCTTCTAAGCAGTCTCCCATCTTCTCCAGCCCAGACCCAAACGCCCTTGAATCTGCTCAGACCTTGCCTGTCACTGGCCCCTTGGCACTGGCCTCTGTCCACATGGCACCCCGACACGTGGACTGTGCTCGCCCCCTGCCTGTGTCCTTAGCCAAGACTTCCGTTTAGCGAACTCATCGCCTTCCCACCCATCGGAACCCTGTTTGCATCACGGACCATTGTGAAAATGTGATGGACACCACAGACCAGAAGAGGGCCACACATGGCACTTCATGTGTAACCTTAGGGGGCCTCAGACCTCCCCAAAGTTCATCCACAAGCCCCTGAAGGTCTACAGACCCAACTCAAGGCCAAGAGCCCTGAATCCAGCTCAGAGGTCCTTTCTACACGAACGTCTCTGCGGCCCATCCCCTCATCAGCCAACCTTTACCGAGGGGCTGCTGTGTGCCACGGATTGGGGTGGGCACCCCCGGAACCGACTGACTGAGGGGAGCCTCCCCCACTCACTGGGCCCTCGGCTCAGGCCTTTATCGGGGCCCCGCTCATCCATTTGTACATTCTGCGTTCACGTGACCATCTCCCACCCACACCACCGAGCCTCCTAGGGCAGGCACGCAGTACATCTCCGTTTGAGACCAGCGCGGGGTCATCGCTCAGGAAAAGTTCTCCGAGTGCATGAGCGAATGCAGTCGCGGGAAATGTTCAGCTGCGGGTGCTGTGTCCGAGGCTAGTTCGTTGGACGGAGATTCCCTTCAAGGCCTCTGCCTGCACTTCGCCTGACTACCACCAAGGACCCAGCAGTTCCTGTTAAGAGGCGTGGCGGTCTGGCTCCAACGCAGCCTTCACTTCTCGCTTGTGTGCTTTACCCAAAAATGCTCTCTATTATGTTATTATTTTTACTCGTGAGTGGGTATATAAATCGTTCTCTATGTTACAGCGCAGTCAGGAAAATTGAGTATTCATCTGTCCTTTTAGCTTGTGATCATAATACCTTTACGGGGGCAACTCTGCAGTTTTGCAAAGTGATCGTAGACACATCCCAGCCTCCCAACAGCTTTGTGAAATAAGTGGGTGATGGCTGTTCTCTCCAGTGTTAAGACAGGCAACCGGCAGCTTCCAAAGGTTAAATTACTGGCCCAGTTCTCACGGTTACTATGCAGCCATAGTAAAGACCCCCTCCCACCCCTTGGCTCCCAGGCAGCTCTCTGCCCCCGGCCCACAAAACCCCTTCCCCTCTTTCTCTGCCCTTGCCCTCCCTCCTTGGAGAACTTGATCATCCCAGCCGCCCACCCCCAAGATTACACCTTGCGAGAGCTGATTCTGCACATCCAACGCTGTGTTCAGTCATATCACGTTGGCAGTGGGGATATTTACACCATGGAAATTGGCAAAGGCTCGGTGTCCACCCCCAGCCTCTATCCAGTTGCCTTTGTCTCATCCCTCTTCCACCAGCCAGTTCTGGTCAGAACCTGGAGTTTTTGTGTCTCAGAGAGAAACGCACCCTTTCCTGGAGCCCCTTGGAGTAAGGGCTGGGCTAGGCTGTGTCGGGAAAGGTGGGCCTGCCAACTGGAGGTGAAAGGAGCCTCTCTGGGAGGGGCGGGAGGCAGCAGCCAGGAGTTTAACCGCGATGAGCGCTTGAGCTCATTTTCTTCCGGTCAAACCTCCTTCAGAGCCTCCTTGTAAATGCCGGTCAAATCTTACGATTTTCCGCTTTCATTATTCAGCGAGGAAGAGGCAGATGAAAAATACATGACGGCATCTTCCAGGTCGGATCGCTCAGCGTGGCAAGGGTGTTTATCAAGGGTCCTTGTTCCCGCTGCGACGTCTGGAATATGAAGCTGGGCCCCCCTCCCTCCCAGCCCCCTCAGCTTCTCCAGACCTCATGCGGGCGTCTGCCGTCTGGGAAACGCAGGCACAGCTCCTGCCAAAAGAGGAAAGGCCTTTGTGCTTTATTGAAAGAGACAGGATTTATTTTCATTTTCCTTTGCCTCCTATGCTTTGAGGTTCCCTAAAGCCAGGGGATTCGGGGATAAGCAAAGAAATCAGATCCCCCATCAGAGTGGCTTTCTGGCTAATTGCCTCGGTAAGGATTAGCTGTGCATCCTCTCCTGCTTTGAAATCTGCTCTCTCAGGCCTTATTGATCCTCAGGTGGGATAATTCCCAGCTCCCCTCCCCTTTTATTTTAGGGAAACTTCTAGGAATCTCACTCTTGCTTTGGACAGAGGTTCTGTGCAGGGGTGGGATGTGATGCTTTAGGACGGCCTGGGCCATGCTGGCTCTGTTCCCATCCTGGGCTCACCTTTGCCCCCAGCCTCTGCTCAGGCCTCGCCGACCGACGGACCCAGCCCAACTTGGCCCCAAAGGCACCAGGCAGAGGAACAAAGGCCCCTTGTGCGCCAGGCAGGGGGCGCCTAGAGAAGTTGTCGTGGGTTCTGGAGCAGGGTTTCAGGACCGTACATCGCTCTTGGACCCACCGGTGTGTTGCAGCTGCTCGCACAGACCTGCGAGAGCCGATTCTGCACGTCTCTTTCCAATTCCACGTTTAGTGACATCACGATGGCAGTTTGAAATTGGCCGTGGGGGGAGCATTTACACCACGGAAATTGGCAGACACCACCGCTGGGGCTTGCGTTTCTGGAGAGCCAGTTTTGGGGCATTTACCAGCGTGCCACCTCATTCCTATGCATCTATTCTCCCCACCCCGGGGCATAACCCACCTGCCAGGCACTTCTTCACGAAAGCAACAGGGCAGGAACTCCAGGAGACAAGCTGGAGCCACGAAAGGCCAGTGGGTGCGCCTGCTTTTCTAGATAACAGAGCTGGGACTTAAATGCTCCTGACCAGTGAGCAGGCTCCTCTATTTACCCAAACTGATGTGAACATGGGCAACCGAGTAAGGCTAACTTACAGCCCCACCCCAGCCCCCTGCAGAGGCCCCCATGGGTGAGACAGAGAGAGGTGAGGCCACAGAGAGACAGGTCTCCCCCCTCAACCACAGGCTTTGGACCATCTTCACTCCCCATGGGGAGGGGGGTCTCTGGGCCCAGGGCTTTGGAGCGGTGAGATAGGGGCTGTGTTGGGGGACTGCTGCTGGAGGTCCCACCTGGGGACACAGAAAAGGATTAGGGAACTTAGCCCGTTTGGTCTTGCCCACCTTGGGCAGCCCAGGGAGGTTCCAGCAGAGGAGATCGGGACACGCCCAGAAACCAGACCAGGATAGAAGGTCAACTGGGCAGCCAGGGCCCCAGAAGGAACAGGTGGTATCTGTCTCTCCATCCGCTCTGGCCATGTTGACCAGTGGATCATCTCAGAGCTGCAAATCACTTGCAGCTTCCGGGAAGCAGTGGCCCAGATAAGAGACCTGCCCCAGTTTATTCCAATTAAACGGAGGCCCTGGGCTGGCTCCTAGGAGGAAACAGCCCCATAACCTGGTGATGCCTCCAACCTCCTCCGCTTGCCCCCGTTTAAATTAAAGGGGCCCTGGGCTTCCCTGGTGGCGCAGTGGTTGAGAATCTGCCTGCCAATGCAGGGGACACGGGTTCGAGCCCTGGTCTGGGAAGATCCCACATGCCACGGAGCAACTAGGCCCGTGAACCACAACTACTGAGCCTGAGCGTCCGGAGCCTGTGCTCTGCAACAAGAGAGGCCGCGATAGTGAGAGGCCCGCGCACCGCGATGAAGAGTGGCCCCCACTTGCCACAACTAGAGAAAGCCCTCGCACAGAAACGAAGACCCAACACAGCAAAAATAAATTAATTAATTAATAAAAACTCCTACCCCCAACATCTTAAAAAAATTAAAAAAATAAAAATTAAAGGGGCCCTGAAGCCCGATTACGGCAGGGAGGATGCTGCCTCTTTAAACCAGAGAATCTGACTCTGCTCAAGGGATATTTGCGATCGCCTCCAGCCTCCCCCCGGGCTAAAAAATTATATCCTTTCTCTCTTTGCTAAATTACCACATCCTCAGATTGGTGCTGAGGGGGTCCCTACCGGAAAACCCAAGTGTCAATCCTCTTTGCAAACTCTGAGCCCGTAATTGGTTTGGAAATACTGAGTGAATAGCTCAAAAGGCTTCAGGGGGATTAATGTCAAATACTGAGTCCCCTTGATGGCATGGGGAGTGCTGTGTGGGCATAGGTGGTGGCAGGCACTGTTAACGTCAGCCCATGGCACAGAAACATCATTAGGATTCAGGTTCAGGCACATGGCTTCCAAGCTCCAAACTAGCCTGTGGAGCCAAAGGATGCTGCAGGCATCTTCCAGCCACACCCTCTCCTTTCCTTGGAGGGCCTGGAACAGAGCCAGGGGCTGGGACTCTCTTGGTGCCAGAGCAGGCCACACCCACACCTGCCTCTGAGTGGCATTGGGCAGGAATTTCCTTTGCCCAAAGATTATTCCCTGAACAGAGTGGCTGTAAGCAACTCAAGGGCAAGGTCCTTTCTATTCTTCCTCCTTGAGCAGGGTCCACACATGCTGGAGAAGAACGGTCGTTCATGTCAGAGACAAATCACGTAACCGTTCAGAGCCTTGGTTTGTAAAATGAGAAGAATGCTTCCGGTGAGTCATTATGAAGATGAGATGTTTCCTTAGACCTTCCCCCAAATCACCCAACCGTAGCAGACCGTATCCTATAATAGATTCTTCCTAACGTCCTGCACTCAGTCGTCTCATGATTCCCCAGGGTCTGTGATCTCTCTCTGCAGCAAGTAATAAATCCAATTTGTTCAGCTGCAAGTATATTCCTGGTGGTCTTTAGCTGGAGGACATTGACCCTAGCTACATTTCAAGTGTTCAATAATCACGTGTGGCTAGTGGCTACCATGTTGGACAGCACAGATGTAGAACAATTCCATCACTGTAGAAAGTGCTATCGGGCAGTGCAAGTTGACACTATGTGATTCCAAATCTCAGCTCTGCAGGTAACCCACGCACCTAGAGCCCGTGCTCCGCAACAAGAGAAGCCACCGCAGTGAGAAGCCCGTGCACCGCAACGAAGAGTAGCCCCCACTCGCCGCAACTAAAGAAAAACCCACGCGCAGCAACGAAGACCCAGTGCAGCCAAAAATAAATAAATTTATATATAAAAAAAAAAGATTGTGTCTTCCTCCTCGTCCTCTTCTTGAATCACTCACTCTGGGGGAGGTTGGCCACCAGGTTGTGAGGACACTGAAGCAGCCCTGTGGAGAGGTCCACATGGCGAGGAACTGAGGCCTTCAACCGACAGCTGTGTGATCTTAGGAGCAGCTCCTTCTGCCCCAGTTAAAGCTTTCGATGACTGCAGCCTTGGCTGACACCTTAACCACAACCTCATGAAAAACCCCAGGCCAGGACCACTCAGCTAAGCTGCTCTCAGATTCCTGACCCCCAGAAACTGTGTGAGATAATAAACATTTGTTCTTTTAAGCCACTGAGGTTTGGAGTAATTTGTTACACAGCAATAGATAACTAATACACATGGCCTATGGTAGTGCTTAATTCATGCTAGCCGTTCTAGCCAACTGGCCATAAAGTTGGCCTCCAGGGAAAGAGCCCAGGTCTGCTGGTTCAAGCAGTATGGTTTGCCCAATCCTCCTTCTTCTAATTATAAATGAAGAAATTGCTCCTTGGGCTTTGGACGTCAATCTGTGAGTATGGTCAGTACAGCCATTCCAAGCGTGGTCTTCGGACTCAAAACATGTCAAGAAATGAGTGGATGCTGGGAAGTTGGGGATCTGGGTGTCCAGGGCCAGCCCTTGGGTCCAGCGCATTTTGGGAGGTGCCTTACAGCCCCAGAGGGCCTTTTTAGCAGGACTTCAGTGTCATCCTGTGTCCACACTTCAGCCCTGAGCCTGTAGGAGGCTACCCAGGGGCCTGTGAGTGAATTCACACTTTGCAAGGAAAGGTGCTACGAGGCTGGAAGGGGAGAGGGAGGTCCAGCGCTCCCCAGCTTTGGCACCAGCCCTTCCTTAGCTCTGTCCTCCCAGAATTTCACTCATCCCAGGCCAGGCCTCATCATCTCGGTGCCCCCCACCCCACTACCGGGGACACCGCCAAGTCCCAAGCAGATAAACAGAGACGGTGTGTCCCACCCCATACCACTCAGGGATCTCAATGGCTCAGAATAGGCAGAATTCCCCAGAACCCCTCACTGCCCCACTGAGCAAAGACAGTGGAGAGAAGAAGGGGCACCTCCAAAAGTAAGAAGACAGATGGGACCCGTGTGGCCCTCTGCCCGTAATTCTTGGAGAACCATAGTGTATCGTTTCATAACTGCGTGTGAGCATCCCCGGCCGGGGAGGGAGGGTGATCCTGCCAGCAAACACTTAACAAATTGGCCTCAAATGCCCCATTCCTCGCTCTCAGACCTCCAGACGCCCGGAGAGAGTAAGGAGGGGGAAGCCGAGAACATAGGTAAGCAAAGTAATTGAAGGTTGAACTCGGCACTCAAAGGAAGAGGCCGGAAGAGACCGTCCTCTTGGGTGAGTGCACATTCTAGAGGCTGCCACCTCCTCCATGGGGCCTTCCTCCCCTGATGGCTACACAAAGCAGAGGGCCCCCTCTTTTTCGAGTAAGTGAAAGTAAGCCGTCTACACCGGGGTGAACAATATATATTTATGAGATGTTGCCAGCTGCTTCTGTTTTCACATGTGTTTGTTAATGAAAGGTAACCTAAGGTCAGGTTATTATGTAAATAACTGCTGGGGGGGTGGAGGTGACCACTCGGCCCATGAGGCATCTCTCGGCAGCTTTCAGGAGGCACTAATGAATATTGGATCTTGTCACTTTACTGAGCAGAAGGACGGAAAGGACAGGCTCAGCTCCACCTGGGCTCCAACCAGCCACCTCTCCCTCCACTCCCGCAGGGCCAAAGTGAATTCAAATTCTCCTGCATCCTCTTCCCTGCTCTGCCAGACTCCCGCATCCCCACGCAGACAGAGTGGGACAGACGGGCCACGCTGGCTGCGGGCCCTTCTGGCTGTTGGCGGTTTGCAGTGTGGAAATCACAAACCATCTCCACTGCCTGGACCCTGAAACCATCACCCTAGGCCTCCCCAGAAAACAGAAGGAAAAAGCTTGGCCAAGGAGCAGTGTCATCCAGGGTCCCAGGTGGGAGGCTGAACACAAGGTGGCAGACAGAGGTGATGGGGGCGGGAGGCGGGGGAGGTGAAGCCCTCAGTGCCCACCGGAAGCCGGACCCAGCGTCAGGGGTGGTGGGGCCCTGGACACCCCAAGAAGGGACAGCCAGTCCCTTTGCAGGGAAGTCCTGCAGGCAGGAGCAGCGAAGCACCGCCAGGCCACGGGGAGGGCCATCCGTGCCTGTCTTCGGGGACGGAGACACAGGAGCTGGGTGGCCAGGAGAGGCTGCGCGGAGCAGACCGGCGTGTCGGGGAGGTCGGTCCGCTCTTCTCTGAGGGCTCCTGGCATCTCCCGGCAGGCTGGAGGGAATGAGGCTGGCTGGTATTTTTCCAGCCTTCGAGCTGCAGAGGCAGCCGGTACTGATGGCCGAGGGGCCGCCCTGCCCTGCCCTCCCCTTGCACTGTCTGTGCCAAGCTCATACAGGGCTCTGGGTGATGGAGTGGTACCACTGGGGTGTCTCTGCAAACGAGATACTGCAACCTCCCTGGGTAAATAAAAGCCAAATGTAAATAATGTGCCTGTGTGGCACTCCAGCTCTGCCTTTGACTAGAGGGAACACACTGAAATGGTTGATTAAAGATAAATAAAATTGGGCTATTCTAGCTGCTCCAAACAGACAGGCAGGGCTCCCCTCTCTCTGTGTGGCTGAGATAAAGCCCCAGCGCACTGGGAGCTCTGGGCAGTGTGGGGAGGGGAGTGCTGACTGCAGCTGGCTTCGTGGTTACCCGCGTGATTTACACCACATGCAGGCCTGGAGCAGACAGAGACATTTTTAACCGGTAATTGTCATGTATATGGAGTCCTCAGGTGTCGAAGAACTATCTCTCCAGAGCAAGGTGGGTGTTCTCGTCAGACGGGATGGCAGGAGACAGGTAATCCGGGGTGGCTTACAGGGGCCACCCTGGGAGACTAGGGGGTCAGGGACACAAATGAGGCCAGCCTGGCCTTCCTCTGTCCCTTCTTGGACAAACACACCTTCCCCACTCCACCCTCCACCCCAGCCTCCAAGACGGGAAGCCCCTCCACTGCCGCTTTCTCCAAAGCTGGTGGGAGGGCACCTCACCTTTTCTGAACAGGTGCCTGGCTCTCCTGTGTGGCTAACTCACCAATGGGATGGAGACACCCAAAGGAAGCAGCTTCCCTCTTGTGTAATAACAATGTGATGATAAAACAAGACTAACGACTGACATTTGTCGACTTCCCCGTATTGCCACATTTAACCCTCGCCACCGCCCTTAACTCAGGCTCTGTGGGTGCAGACACTTAAGCAGTGAGGAGGTCAGCTTCGAGAGCCGACAGGGCGTGTCTAGGATCCACGGATAACAAGCGGGAAAGGGGCATCCGGACTCACATCTATCTTCCACCAAAGCCTATGCTTGGGACCAGCCAGCCTGGAAGCTCCAAGAAAGAGGCTGTGCATCCAGCAGATGCCCAATCGATGTTCCTTGAATGAGATGTTTGACATCCAGTCGCTGCTCGGGATTTGGCAGTACGTGTCTCGCTCTCAAGTTCTAGATGACATGCGATCCACTCTGTTTCGTTTCCACCTCGTGGCTGCCAATGCTGGCTCCGTGTCCTCTTGTCCTTGGGAAGGTCTGCTGTGGGAGCTCGGATGGGGCACTCCACCCGGCTGGGCCTCAGCCTTCCCATCTGTAGGATGAAGGGGTTGTATTATGCAGAATGAAAGGAGCCAGACACAAAAGGTCACATACTGAACGATTCCATTTATAGGAAGTGCCCAGAATAGGCAACTCCATAGAGACAGAAAAAGCAGATTCAGTTTGCAAGGGCTGGGGGGAGGGCGTGGGTGGAGAATGGCCGCTAATGGGTCTCTCTCAGGGTCTCTCACAGGGTCTCAGAGACCTCACAGGGTCTCTCTCCGGGGAAATGGAAGTGTTTTGGAACTAGATAGAGGCGACGGTTTTACAACACTGTGAATGTACTAAATGCCACTGAACTGTATATTTTAAAATGGTTAATTTTCTCTTACGTGAATTTTACTTCCATATAAGGAAAAGGAGGGCATCTGAGGGAGACAGGTGTAATCTTCCATGGTTTATTTATTATTTTGTGTGGTCCTATTACTGTTCCCCCCCCTTGGCCAGACACCCCTCGACATCCTCATGGCACCCCATTGGAATGGAACAACGGGTCCTAACGCCTCACTTATGGGAGGGGAGGGGCTCCACGTGCAGGCTTCAACGTCAGAAGCCCCATGACTCAAGGTACAAGCGGTACAGGAAGACGGCACGCTCCAGGATGTCAGAGAAGGTGGATAGTGACGTGACCACATCACGAAATGAAGTGTGCCAGCTCTGCCGGGCAGTGTGGCATCTGGGATGGGTCAGGAGCTGTCTGTGCAGCCAGGAAGCAGGAGAAGCCTTTAGCCCTGAGGGATGCGAGCCCCAGGCAGGGGCGGGGACAAGAGTGGAGGCTATGGCAGATATTCAGACTGGCAGGAGGCTGGGAAGGGCAGTCAAAAGCACCCTAAGTATGGGGCTTCCCTGGTGGCGCAGTGGTTGAGAGTCCGCCTGCCGATGCGGGGGACGCGGGTTCGTGCCCTGGTCCGGGAGGATCCCACATGCCGCGGAGCGGCTGGGCCCGTGAGCCATGGCCGCTGAGCCTGTGCGTCCGGAGCCTGTGCTCCGCAACGGGAGAGGCCACAACAGTGAGAGGCCCGCGTACAGCAAAAAAAAAAAAAGAAGAAGCATTGTGGATTTCCCAAGTCTGCTGGTGTTGTGCACTAATGCCTGGGCAGACCTTGAGACTGGGCGGGATGTGCTGAGCATTCCGCCCCGTTGGGTGAGCGAACAGCACCGCTTTGGGAACCAAGAGACCTGTGTGGTTTGGGACTAGTTACTAAACCTCTCTGAGCATCGGTTTACTCGTCTGACATGTATATTTACCTCAAAGTGTTGTGAGCATCAGAAACTGCCCGGGCATTTGGCTGGAAGGAATGCAAAGCTTCAGTTCAAGCTGAAAGGGATACCTCTACCAGCAATAATCATGATAAAAAGTTTTTTATAACCCTCTTTGAGGGAGCTCATCCTCCCACCGTCCATCCACTGCTGACATCAGTAACCTTCCATCACCCACTCCACTCACCACCCTCAGGGACATACTCTGCACCAAAGGCAAAACACGCCAGGTGCTCTCACGGTGTGTCCAGGGGAGTAGGAAGGATGCCCCTCTGCTTTCCACTGATTTCTTTGCCCAGAGTCTGCACTGGGATCTGAATGGGGCTGCCGCCTTTCTCGCATGCTGTTCCGTCCTCCATAAATACAATTCCCGCCTTTTGTCTAGCCAAAAACTGCAAAAACTTCAAACCCCAGCACATATGTTATCTGCTCAGTGAAGTCTTCTTTACTGCCCACTATCCCGGGAGGTGGATTACATTTCTTGGCCTCCACTTGTCCTCCCCACTTGCTGCCCACTGGCTGCAAACATTATAGGCGCGGGAGCAAGAACGCTATTTCTGAGGACAGGGGCATGCACGTACACGTGGATGGATGGATGGATGGATGGACGGAGGATGGATGGGGGATGGTTGGATGGATGGAGGATGTATGGACGGGTATGTGACAGCAGCCAACAGAGAGAGTTAGTTCCTAGCTTTGGCAGCCCAGTGTCAGCCAATGGGAGTAGGTCATTCCAACCAAGGAGGCCCAAGAACATTTGGGAGCCTCTCTGTCCCCATGCAGTGTTCTCCACTCCCCTGGAGACCATGGAAACTGACTTGACAGGGTTGCAGCTTTTAAAATCCTTCTCCCATCATCAGAGCCTGCAAATAAAACAGTAGCTATGCCTTGCAACCTCAGAGGATCAAAGGCAGCTAGAGAAAAGCAAAATCAAATTACCTTGAAAGGCAACAGCCCCTGGAAGAAACATGGCTTTCAAAACTGAAAGCAGGGCTTCCCTGGCGGTGCAGTGGTTAAGAATCCACCTGCCAACACAAGGGACACAGGTTCGAGCCCTGGTCCAGGAAGATCCCACATGCTGCAGAGCAACTAAGCCCGTGCGCCACAACTACTGAGCCCACATGCCACAACTACTGAAGCCTCCACGCCTAGAGCCCATGCTCCGCAACAAGAGAAGCCACGACAATGAGAAGCCTGCGCACCGCAATGAAGAGTAGCGCCTGCTCACCGCAATTAGAGAAAGCCCGCACACAGCAACGAAGACCCAACACAGCCAAAAATTTTAAAAATAAATAAATAAATTTATGAAAACTGAAAGCAGGAAGACAGGAGACTGGCCCTCCGCCCTCCTCTCCCACTACCCCACCAGCCCCTGGAGGTTTTCAGTAGGAACTGTAAACTGGGGCATGGATGGAGAAGCCAGCCCACAGTAGGCTTTGTTTTGTTCATACTGTGCTTTTTAATTTAAAATTTGGGGTGCGAACACCTAAAATCATATACTTTCATGCAAAAATCCAGCTTGTATGTCTGGCTCCTCTAGAGTAACCAGCTGCTCTGGGTGACCCCAGGCTCTCTCCCCTGTGACAGCAATAACCTGGAGCTGAGCAGTCTCTGCCTCTGGACCCAGCATTCTCCAGGTGACCCCAGACCCAGCCCCCTGTACCTGCCTGACCCTGGAAGACAAGTGAATATGTACCCTTTCTATTCATGGCGGACCCTGCTTCCCTCCAAGTGCACATTTCTGAAGCTCCCAAATGTCCAGGGTTTGAAGGACTCTTCCTGGCCTTTCACAGGATGGAGCCAGCATGATTTCTCTTCCTTCTGTCTTTTCCATGCATCTGAATTTTCTGACAGACCCCAGATCAGGATCAAGATGCTAATTCCATAATCTCTGTGACTTGTCTGTCGAAAGAGGGGAGGCCAGTGGGGGCAACTGGGGTGCATCCCTGTCCCGTTCTCAGCTGATGCTGGGTCAGGGAGTATGGGGCCAAGTTTTCCTCTCGCCAGCTGAAGGAACAGACAGGAAACTGACAAGGGCCTCACCTAGCCACTACGTGCCCGGTGGCTCCCACAACTCGTGGGCTACCTTCCCTGCCAGCCAAGACCCACCAACTCTGGACTCTGTTGGTGCAAGACTGGCTGACGGGGACTTCCCTGGTGGCGGAGTGGTTAAGAATCCATCTGCCAATGCAGGGGACGCGGGTTCGAGCCCTGATCCGGGAAGATCTCACATGCCGCAGAACAACTAAGCCCGTGTGCCACAACTACTGAAGCCCGCGCTCCTAGAGCCCGTGCTCCGCAAGAAGAGAAGCCACCGCAAAGAGAAGCCCACGCACCACAACGGATTAGCCCCCATTCGCTGCAACTAGAGAAAGCCTGCGCACAGCAATGAAGACCCAACGCAGCCAAAAAGAAAAAAAAAAAAAAAAGAAAGAAAGGTTGCCAGGAAGAGGGAGGGGGAGAGAAAAGAGAGGAACGGGCAGGCATCCTACCTGTTTGCACTTGGATACGCAGTGGGGTTTGTGTGCGAAGAGGAGAGCGGGCGAGGGCTATTTGTTCTGGGAATGGTTAATCCTTCTTCAAATTTATATCCTGAATCTTCTCTGCAACTGTGTCAATGAAGAGTCCGCAGCATCGCTCCATACAGCTGGGCCTGACTCAGGAGTAACTGACTCCTGCCCGAGGGGTTCTGAGCACGGGGTCCCCATCCCAAACACTCACGCCTCTAGGAACCCCTGGAGCCTCTGACTTCCGGGAAGGTGGGCCCAGGGACAGGAACACGTGAACGCCCCATGGGACTGCACTTTGTAATGAGCGATGCTGTGCAGGCTGTGTCCCCACTCACTGTGTAAAGCAGTCACGTTACACGGCTCTGTGTGGGAAGCTTGTTTTGTTCAGTTTGCAAGTATTTATTGTTTAAATAAGTTCCGGTGTTGGCTGGGAGTTGAGTAATCTCAAGCTAAGTTGAAGCAGTGCAGACCATGCGGACAGTTAAGTACCAACCTTCAGGGGTGTGGCTGCCTGACGCAGGCTCTATGCAGAGGCAGGAAAGGAGGAAGGAGAGCCCAGGGCACCCTCCCAAAGCGGCCACGATACTAACTGGAAAAGAGCTTCCACAGGGTCCCCCCAGTGTGTACTGGTTCATGTTTAACAGCCAGCTCTCCTTGGAGACAAAAAAAATCCCTGATCTGTAACATTTGCCAATGCCCATACTGTAAATACTCCCGCCGTGGCCGATTTCAAGCTACCGATGTGAAGTTACTAATCTGTGCGAGGCAGCTCCAGCACATCTCCGAAGTAGCTTGTGTGCTACCCTGAGTTTTGTTCTCTTTTCTGTTGAGTTGCAAACAGAAGAAATAGAAAATTTGGAAGGAAAAGCAGGATCTTTAAACAAAAAAACAATAAACAGACAGCAAAAACTTTTGTCTCCTAGTGAAAGGGCAAGAGGACTGGCCAGAGGCCAAATGCAAACACAAAACTACCCTTGAGGGCTTCCCTGGTGGCGCAGTGGTTGAGAGTCCGCCTGCCGATGCAGGGGACGCGGGTTCGTGCCCCGGTCCGGGAAGATCCCACATGCCGCGGAGCGGCTGGGCCCGTGAGCCATGGCCGCTGAGCCTGCGCGTCCGGAGCCTGTGCTCCGCAACGGGAGAGGTCACGACAGTGAGAGGCCCGCGTACCGCAAAAAAAAAAACTACCCTTGAGCCCCCAGACCTCCCGGCCTAAATCCAGCCAGGCCCCCACTGGGGGTACCAGGCAGAGAGAAGTCAAGGCTGCTCAAGCCCTCCAGGCACAGGTAGGGGGTGGGCTAAGGCATAGGGATCTATTGTAAGGAGGAATCCAAAGCTGCTGCTGGGCCTGAAGAATGGGGGGAGCTTGGTGTCCTCATCTGTAAATGGCATGATCGTAGCGCACCCTGCAGAGAGGTGTCGACAGAATTAAATGAACCGGGCTTCCCTGGTGGCGCAGTGGTTGAGAGTCCGCCTGCCGATGCAGGGGACGCAGGTTCGTGCCCCGGTCCGGGAAGATCCCACGTGCCGCGGAGCGGCTGGGCCCATGAGCCATGGCTGCTGAGCCTGCGCGTCCGGAGCCTCTGCTCCGCAGCAGGAGAGGCCACAACGGTGAGAGGCCCGCGTACCACAAAAAAAAAAAAAAAAAAGAATTAAATGAACTAATGCATTGAAGGCTTGGCTGATGCCTAGCACACAGGATGCACCCACTCACTGTCATCCAATGATGCCAGGGGTGAGGACCGGTGAGGAGTCACTGGAAAGCGTGGCTCTGGTGGATGAGAAACGTCCCTAAATCACTGGGCCGCTCAGCGGGGGCATCCACCCAGTGTTTGGAGAGTTTGTCTCCAGCCAGAAGTGCAGGGTGGGAATCAGGGGAGCTTTACTGAGATGGGAGGACGGAACGACTGAGGCAATACACAGCGGGGATGGGAAGGGACGAGAATTATCTAGCTGAACCAAGTCAAAGAGCAAAACCACATGGGAGAAGAGAACAGCCAGGTCCTCCGTGGGGAGTACTGAGACAGGCACTGCTGTCACCATGGCTTGGAGCAAAGTCTTGACCATTTCTTCCACTAGGATCTTCCAGGCTGAGTTCCTTGGGAAACAGTGGTCATTCATAGATAAATAGGTGTCCACCAAAAAGGGTTTCATGGCTGACACCAGCTGGCCTCCTGGCACAGCTTCTCCACCTGGTGCCCCAGTCCTTCTGAGTCTCAGCTGAGTGGCGGGGAGACCTGGACCTCTAATTCTCGCTATGGTGTTAATGGGTGCCAGTGAATTAATGCATTGCTCTTCTCAGATGTTACTCTGACATTTTAAGCTAGGTCTCTCAGTGGCCTTGCTGGAAATATCAGGGAAGGTGAAGCTCTGTGACAGAGACCTATTTGGGGCAGAGTCTTTCTGATTCTTCAAATTATAACACCCAGGTAGGTGGTCGTGTTGCCCACACAGAAGGCTCTCTCTCTCTTTCTCTCCTTCCCTCCCTTCATCTCCTTCCCCCCACTGCCCACTGCTTTCTTTCCTCCCCTTTCTGAAATTGAGGAATCCCCAGGGACAAGAGGTCCCCTGCAGAAGACTGAATTTGCAATGTGGGTGGAGGGATTGGACCTGGAGCAGAAGGGCTTGGGGACTGCCAGGCTCCTCAAATTGGACGATGCTGGCAGAATTGTCATGAACAGCCAATCCTATGTCCTCAGGTGCCCCATCTCTGTGGGACTGGTGTCCTCCTTCTTCCTGGGGGCAGGGCAGTGCTTCCAAAAGTTCTCAGGTCCATCATGGCCTCTCCTGGTTTGATTTTTATCCCACCGTCTTGCTGTGGGCCCCAAGCCCAGGCCCAAGGAGAATTCCTTCCTGCCTTCAATGCAGACCCCGAAGAACTGAGGACAGCAACCCCACCCCAGGTCTTCAGATGACCCGAGGAGGCTGGGCTTCCTCCAGCCCATCCCCTGCCCTCCAGAGCCTGCCAGTAGCCCGCCTGCCAGACCGTCCTCATCCCCCAGAGACTGGCCTTCAGCGAGGGTAGAGTCAGCCCAGCCCAGTCATCTTGTTAGCGTGATTCAGTGCTAAATGATCTGCTTAAATGGGGCTTTCTGCGGCCCAGCTGGAGGTGATCAGCTCCAGCGAGGAATTTGTTTTACCTCAAACTGGGATGTTTAACCCCAGGAAGAAAAAAAAAAAGTCCCTGCTCACTCCCTTCCCCTGATTCATTCCTTTTGCTGCCTGTGGATGGGCTGAGCTGAGCTGACGGACCATTTGCCGTAACGGTTGGATGGAGCCAGATTTTGTAACGGGAAATGGCATCTCTCGTGGCCACTTAAGAGAAAGTAAAACATGAACAAGGCAGGGGCTGGGAATCTCCCCCCCGTGTGGAGGCATCGGGCCCGCAGGTCGTGATGGGGGACCAGCCTCCCCATGGAGGCACTGATCACGGGCCAGCCTCCGTCCAGGCAGCCTCTACCATCCCAGAGACACACCCCAGAAAGCTAGGTGTGGGGTGGGGGCGGCAGAGGGGCCTTGAGATCAAAGAGTTTGTCCCACGCCGTGGGATCCGGGTTTGGTTCTGGCCCAGCCATTTACCAGCTACGTGGCCTTGAGCGAGTGACTCATTCCCTCGGAGCCATAGGATCCTGGTCTATAAAATGGGGATAATAGAACTTCCCACACAGCATGGTTTTGAGAATGAAGTGAGGTGCCCAGCACAGAAGCTGGCGTTTGACAGGAGCTTAGGAGATGGACGCTGGTGAAAATGGGTTGGAAGAGAACTCATCCTGGACGTTCTCATGGCCTGTGACCCAGCCACCCCATTCCGGAGTATCCACCAAGGGAACACCTTGCACCCACAGATCCAGAGACATGTACAAAAATATTCATAGCAACTTACATGCAGTAGCAAAATGCTGGTCCCAATGTCCATTGATAGGAGAAGAGATAAATAAATTACACCGTATTCGTGCACCTTTTACAGAGCAGGGACTCCTGCGTGCCGTGCCCTGAGTGAATCCTTTAAAAGGGATCCTGAGCGGGCTTCCCTGGTGGCGCAGTGGTTGAGAGTCCACCTGCCGATGCAGGGGACACGGGTTCGTGCCCCGGTCCGGGAAGATCCCACATGCCGCGGAGCAGCTGGGCCCGTGAGCCATGGTCGCTGAGCCTGCGCGTCCGGAGCCTTGTGCTCCGCAATGGGAGAGGCCGCAACAGTGAGCGGCCCGGTACCGAAAAAAAAAAAAGGATACTGAGCTAAAACAAAACAAGACTCTGACCAGAACATGCACTCTATCTTTTTAAGAAAACTGAAAAACAAGCACAATGAATATCACAATGTTGATGAGCGTACATGTAAGGATAACACCTTTTCTGAAAAGGCCAGGAATGGTAAACACAGAATCCCTGTCTATTAGGTTTACTACTTACAAGAGTATACGACAGATTCCTTTCCATGTATCAAAATCATTTTTTTCAAGACAATGAGAAAAGATGTACTGAGCCTGAGCTCTAGAGCCCTCGAGCCACAACTACTGAGCCTGTGCGCCACAACTACTGAAGCCCGCATTCCTAGAGCCCGTGCTCCGCAACAAGAGGAGCCACCACAATAAGAAGCCCACCGCCCAACAAGAGAAGCACCGCAATGAAGAGTAGCACCCACTCGCCGCGACTAGAGAAAGCCTGTGCGCAGCAACGAAGACCCAACGCAGTCCAAAATAAATAAATAAATAAATAAATGTTTAAAAAAATTATTAAAAAAAAAAAGTTCATCCTGGCTTGCAAATGAGGGAGCGGGCAGGAGCAGATGGGACTTGCGCTCTCTGCTGATGGGAACCAGGAAGGTCCAACCACTTTGGAAAACAGTTTGGTCGTTTCTCATAGAGTTTAACACACACACACCTTATGACCCAGCGAGTCCGTTTCTCAACATTTATCCAAGAGAAGAGAAAACATATGTTCTTACAGAGACCTGTGGGCAAATAGTCACAGCAGCTTTATTCATTACAGCCCCAAATTGGAGCCAACCCCCCGTCCATCAACAGGTCAAGGGATAAACAGACAGACCTCTCCATGCAATGCGATGCTACTCATCGATAAAAAACGCGAGCTGCTGATACAGCCACACGACAATGGATGTCCAAACCCTTATGCCGAGTGAACAGAGACAGACCCAAAGGGCTACATGCTGTATGATTCCATTTACAGGAAATTCTAAAAGAGGCAAAACTTTAGAATGAGACCGCATCAGTGTAGTCAGGGTGGACTCCCCAGGATGGGAAAGCGAGTGAGGTCCCTTTAGTCTGGATCCAGAGGCCCAGGGTGATCCCGGCTGACATCCAAGCCCATCCCTCTCGGGTCCAAGGTCCCCCAGGCTTTGTTCCACCAGGAGACCCCAGGGGTTTTCCTTCTCACTGAAGCTACCAGTCTCCCACCCCCACCCCAGCCTCCCACTCCCAGTCCCTCCAGCCTGGCCCCTCTTAACATGCCTTTGCCTTGTGTCCAAGCCTACTCAGACCTCAGACCCCACTGCCCTTGTCCCATATGACCCAGGCCTCTTCCCAACCTCAGAGTCTCTATCTATCTACCTGGGTCTGCCCTCACCCCCTGCGCCGTGCCCTGGGTCCTTGTGAAACCTCTCAGGAGCAGCAAACTGGTCCTTGAAAGGCAGCCCACAGGCTGGGCACTGCCGCCTGGGGCCACACTTAATGCTGCCTCTTCTCTGCCTGGTTCCTGCTAGAGACACTCCAGAGGCCACCCCTGCCCATCCTCGCCTCCCTTTATCTGCCTACCAGGAAGTCCTCACGCCCTAGCCCACCCCCACCCAACCCAGGGCTGGCGCCTGCTGCCCCCCCTCCCCCCCTCCCCCACCAGTCCCGGCTTTGGGCTCTCACTGCACTCTGTCTCTGCTGCAGCAAAACCAGCTCTGGCCTTGCCCTTCAGCCCTCCTGCGGCTGGCAGGCCTAGCCCCTCCGCTCCCCTTGAGGAATGGTACTTTCTCTGGCATGAGGGCTTATGCGGAAGGTTCCAGAGTCAGACACGCAGACCTCAAAGCCTACCTCGGTCACTATGAGCTGAGTGGCCTCGGGCAGCTCCGTCCTGCCCCTTGGAGCTTCAGTTTCCGAATACGTAAAACAGGAATATTACTCTCCCAGAGCTGCTGTGGCGCTGAGCGCACTAACGTGGGTAGTTAGGGCCACGCGTGAACTGAGGTTATGATGACCACTGCTGTGACAGATACACCCCAACACCCCAGCACGAGATAGTGGGGTCGCACCCAGCGTCTCCTGAGACGCCCTGCTCTTAGCATCACCTCTTCCTGTACAGACAGTCACAGCCCGGTTCCTCCAGCACCGTTTCGGCTTTGCTGACTTTCCCTCTCATGCAGCTGGGGCAGGGAAGGTCTTTGCAGGGACACGGGTTAGTGGGGGAGGGAATGGGGCATTTGTGAGAGGTTTGGCAGGGCCACCAGCGTCCAAACAAGGAGGCTGGGTGGGGATGCTGTGCAAACCGTCGCTCTGGCTCTCGGTGGCTGCTGCTGCCGGAGCCCCTGTGCTTCAGGGAACAGCATGTCAGTGATGGATGAGACTTTAATTAAAGTAATGAGACATTTATAACGGTGGTTATCTCCAAAATTAGGCCTTTCAGCAATTATTCCTGGGGAATGTTCTCCGGGTAGATAACTCCCGTTTTAGAACAACTATGGGGCTGGGGAGGGGTCTCTGCACCTGACAGGGATTTTCCCAGCATCCACTGGGCTGTGATGGGTCAATGGCAGGGCATGGTTTCCCTGGAGAACAGGATGTGGCCTCTGCCTGAGCTTTCTCCCCAGAGGAGCAAAGGTTCGATGACCCTTGGGCCCTGGTCAGGTCATAAGATGCTAGTGGATCTCAGAGACGGCACCTTCGGGCTCAGAAACCAAAGATCAGGGCGCAGGTCCTGCCTTTACAACACTTGCTGTCTCTGGGGCTGTGGGCAAATCCCTGCCTCTCTGAGCCTCATTCCCATCTGTAAAATGGGAGGAAGACCTCACCGGCTATAGGGAAAAACAGATGAAATAAGGTGAACAGAGTACTGTGTAACCTGTCAGGCATCAGATCCGTGATCTGTGGCTGTAATGTGCTCTAATAGTACATTCCAGAATATTCCTATTCAAACTCCCTGGGCAGGGCCTTCTACACATTAGCATCAATTGTCTGGGTTGCTAACACCATAGATGGCCATGTATTAAAAAACAACCAACCAACCAACCAACCATCAGTTCTCATAGACCCCACAGACTGTGAGGCCACGGGAACTCTGGGCAAAGTTTGGAGACTTAGGTTCTGGCCCTTCGTGGCCAGGAAGGCGTGATTTGGGCGAGTTGTTAACTACTTGGACCTTCATCTCTTCACTGGAAATATGATGGTCATGGTCACTGGCCAGTGTATGGCCCAGAGAAGGCGTGAGGATGGAATGTGATTGTTCTTAGAGCAGCAGGCTGTGAGCCTAAGGTCACAGGTCCGCTGTGAGCGGAAAGGTCACAGGACCAAGTCAGGACCCCAGCAGCCACCTGCCCAGGCCTCTCCATCCCTAACCAACAGGGAGCTCATCCGGAGACCAGAGAGACAAGCGCATTTACCAAGATCACACAGCCAGGTGTGGTTGTGGGGTGTAAAATCCAGGCCTCTTGTTTCCTGAGGCTTTTATCAACATCCACACTTTGGCTATTATTATTACTGGCAACTTTTCTCTAAAATTTATTAACAATTAGCCACGTGCCAGGCACTATTTTAAACATTCTCATGCATTATCACATTGAATCTCCGTAATAACCCTGGAAAGGCTGTTGTTATTGCTGTTGTCATTCCTATTTAACAAATGGGGAAACAGGCACAGAGAGGTTAAGAGATCGCCCCAAGGTCACACAGCAATATGGACCCAGGTCTGTGTCCCTGCAAAGCCTGTGCTCTAACCATTATACAACACTGCCTATTCTTGAAGCTACTCCAATGGGGTGGCCTATCCAGCCACTCTGGCCGGAGGAGGGGCTCCTGATACCTGCGAGTCACTGCTGATCTACCTTTTCTGGAGTTCTCCAAGGTCTGCCCTCACTCCCCTGCCTCTCGCACCCCTCAGCCTCTCTGCCATCCATCCCACCACACACCTCCCAGAAGTTAGGCTTCTGTTCCATGGAGAGAGCGCAAATGTGCCCATCCTGGCTGGGGGAAGGGATATGGTATTGTCACCTCTCCAATGACTTATCTGTTCACCCACGTGCCCTGAGCCCTGCTCCATGCCCAGTGCTGCCCTGGGTGCTGGAAGTGCAGCCGTGGAGAAGCCAGTGGGGCCTGCCCTCGGGAAGCTGGCATTCCAGAAGTGTGTCCAGTTCCCCACTGCCTTAGCCAGCACCAGGCTGCCCGTGGCCACCAGACACTGCACTCCAGGAGACAGGATGGAGGGAGAGCCAGGGCCAGCGTGCCCGCCTGCTCTTCCAGCAAGAACAGGGCACTGGGGAGGGCTGAGGCCCTGGGCAGGAGAGGACGGCCAGCCAAGCTGGCAGCAGACAGGATAAGTGACGCTGCAGCTGCTGCACGGAGGCCCGCAGCACAGCGACAAGCCTGCCCTGTGCGGGGCTGGCCAGGATGGCCCCCTAAGCTGGTGCACATGGCCTCCACCGGGCAGCCTGGGGGATGGAATGCACCAGCCCCTGGGAGCAGGCATCGCTCCCCACTCTGCTCAGAAGAGGCAGAAGGACCAATGGCAGCGGTGGGGGTGGATTCTTGCCCGGGAACAGCTGCCAAGACGCCCAGGGCCGGAAGTTGCCCCTCCCACATCCTCTCAGTGCCCTGGCTCTGCAAACGCAGGAAACTGCTTGACAGATCCCACAATGAGAGCCAGCTCCCCGGGCTGGACCGCCACAAGCGAACTGGGGTGCATGGCTGTCCTGCTGGGAAGCAGCAGCTGAAATCCAGCCCTGAGATGCCCACTTACCAGTGCTCGCAGGGGGAGTGGGGTGGGGGGAGCAGGAAATGCCCGCCTGCTCAGGATCCACGACCTGCAGTTGCAATGAATCAGCGGTCAGGCACCCCAGAAGGCGGGCAGTGGCATCAATGTTTCTGCCCAGCCACAGCCAGCTAACGCCGCCGGCAGGAGCCTATCCACAGGGCTCTACTCAAGACCCTCTCCCCAGCAGGCCAGGCGCTGGGCCCAGAGCCCCCAGGAAGGGGCCTGCCCCTGACTGCCCTCCTCCAGGACCAGAGCCTTGTCACCTGGAGGGACCTGCACCCCATTGTCAATGCGTTTTTCAGACCAGAAATGGGGATGCATCAGT